>NC_053490.1:58199343-58499343 GCF_905171775.1 Rana temporaria
TAAAAGGTTAAAACCCCTATCAGTTATTTTTTGTGACTTGTGTCTTCCTGCTGTGGAAAGATTTGCCTGTAGACACAACAGGAACCCAGAGGAAATCTCTGAAAATTGAACAGAATTCCTATCCTATAGAGCTGTTATAGAAACAAGAGTCCCCATTGAAGGATTTCCTCTCTTTTTTTTGCATTTACCCCAATTCTCTCTCTCATTTACAGTGGTTACGAAGACAAAAAGAGGGGTGAATCTCCCAGACAGGGGACACAGACAGCATTAAAAAAGAAAGTTCTAAATCTAAATAAAAAAAATGTTCCTTAGTAATAAATCTCTTGTTTACAGGTAACTTTCAGATTTTAGATAAGTGATAGAGTTACTTTAAGCAGCTTATGGAAAAAAATTGTAACTAACTTGAAGAATGTTCTTTAAACCATTTTAGTGGAGTGCCCAATTATGCACCGTGCTCAGATGCAGGTGTAGGCCCCTCTAAAGTGGTTGTAAGCCTCATTCTTGAAATATGAACAAAGCATATCCCTCTATAGTGTATACTTGTCTCAGTTAAGAGCACATATGTCATTTTCGTCTGCTGCTTCATTCTTCTGCTATCTGCATGAGTCACTTCAGACAAGTAGGGATGAGCTTCGAGTTCGAGTCGCACTCATGTTCGACTCGAACATTGTCTGTTCGCCCGTTTGCTGAACAGCGAACAATTTGGGGTGTTCGCGGCAAATTCGAAAAGCCGCGGAACACCCTGTAAAAGTCTCTATGGGAGAAATCTAAAGTGCTAATTTTAAAGGTTAATATGCAAGTTATTGTCATAAAAAGTGTTTGGGGACCTGGGTCCTGCACCAGGGGACATGTATCAATGCAAATTTATTTTTTTAAAACGACCGTTTTTTCGGGAGCAGTGATTTTAATAATGCTTAAAGTGAAACAATAAAAGTGAAATATTTCTTTACATTTCGTACCTAGAGGGGGGTTGTATAGTATGCCTGTAGAGCAGTGCTTGTTTTCCATGCTTAGAACTGTCCCTGCACAAAGTGTCATTTCTGAAGGAAAAAAAGTAATTTAAAACCACTCGCGGTTATAATGAATTGTTGGCTCCCGGCAATACAGAGAAAAGGTATTGAAAGTCATTAAGAAAAAAAATGCATGGGGGTCCCCCAAATTCAATTACCAGGCCCTTCAGGTCTGGTATGGATATTAAGAGGAACTCCACCCCAAATTTAAAAAAAATGATGTGGGGTTCCCCCCAAATATCCATACCAGACCCTTTTTCTGAGCACGCTACCTGGCAGGCAGCAGGAAAAGAGGGGTGGACGAGAGAGCGCCCCCCCCCTCCTGAACCGTACCAGGTCACATGCCCTCAACATTGGGAGGATGCTTTGGGGGGGACCTGTGACCTCTCAAAGCACCATGTCCCCATGTTGATGGGGACAAGGGCCTCATCCCCACAACCCTTGCCCGGTGGTTGTGGGGGTCTGCAGGCGGGGGCTTATCGGAATCTGGAAGACCCCTTTAACAAAGGGGACCCCCAGATCCTGGCCCCCCTATGTGAATTGGTAATGGGGTACATTGTACCCCTACCATTTCACAAAGAAAGTGTAATAAATTGTACAAAAAAAACAAAGACACCTTTATTAAAAATATAAAAATTTAAATAAAAAAAAGATTCCAGCGGTGGTAATCCACTCTCGGTCTCCGCTCCAATGCTGTCGATATCCTGCGATGGGTGATCTCCTCTCTGGGGTCCAGCGATGAGAAGATCTCCTCTTCATCCAGGTCCAGGATCCAGCGATGAGATGTCCGCAGTGCAGTGCATCACCTGTCTCCACCGGAGACACCCCCCGGGAATGATGCGGCGGGAGCCAGTGACAGCTCTTATGTAGGTGAGGGCGGGGCCACCCATCACGTGACCCCATCCCCCTCTGATGCAAGGGAAAACCCAGGCTTTCCCAGTGACGTGCGGGTGACCCCGTCCCCTCTGATGTAACACAGGTTTGCCGTTCCTTCATTATAGCCATGAGTGGTTTTAAATTACTTTTTTCCTTCAGAAATGACACTTTGTGCAGGGACAGTTCTAAGCACAGGAAACAAGCGCTACTTCACAGGCATAGTATACACCCCCCTCGTATGAAATTTAAAGGAATATTTCACTTTTATTGTTTCACTTTAAGCATTATTAAAATCACTGCTCCCGAAAAAAAACGGCTGTTTTTAAAACTTTTTTTTTGCATTTACAATTTTAGGGCAATAACTTGCATATTAGCCTTAAAATTAGCACTTTAGATTTCTCTCATAGACTTTTACAGGGTGTTCCACGGGTTTTCGAATTTGCCGCGAACACCCCAAATTGTTCGCTGTTCAGCAAACGGGTGAACGGGCAATGTTCGAGTCAAACATGAGTGCGACTCAAACTCGAAGCTCATCCCTACTTGTCAGAAGTGACTTATGCAGATAGCAGAGGAATGAAGCTGAGGGAAGCATCCTCCCCATGCTGAGAGCATGTGGCCTGGTACGGTTCAGGAGGGGGGCACTCTCTTGTCCCCCCCTCTTTTCCTGCGGCCTGCCGAGTTACATGCTCAGATAAGGGTCTGGTATGAATTTTTTTCAATTACTTTACTCTGTATTGCCGGGACTGACAATTCATGAATAGCCGCGAGTAGTTTTTAATTACCTTTTTCCTTCAGAAATGACACTTTGTGCAGGGGCAGTTCTAAACACGGGAAACATGTGCTACTTTACATGCATTCTTTAGACACCCCCCAAGTAAAAAATGTAAAGGAATATTTCACTTTTATTGTTCCACTTTAAGCATTATTAAAATCACTGCTCCCGAAAACCCTTTTTTAAAACTTTCTTTTGCATTCATACATGTCCCCTGGAGCAGGACCCAGGTCCCCAAACCCTTTTTAGGACAATAACTTTCATAATAGCCTTTAAAATTTGCACTTTTGATTTCTCACGTTTGAGTCCCATAGACTTTAACGGTGTTCGAATGTTCGCGTGAACTTTAGGTCTATTCGCATGTTCTGGATGCAAACCGAACCGGGGGGTGTTCGGCTCATCCCTAATCACAAGGTGATGGCTGCAGCAGAAACCATCAGCCTGTGTGGGTTTTGTTCTGTCAGCGACCGGCTTCAAAGTGAAAGTGATGCAGCAGCTCCATAACTGTTGATCACGTTCACAGGGCTGGCTGCGTGGTGCCGCTCCCCCTCCTTCCATGGTTCCCGGGCTGTCCTGCACCCACCAGTGCCAGGGAACACATCAGCTGGCTGGGGAGAGAAATTGCAGTTAGAGTGGGGCAAATACATGCCTCTATCTCACTTGCACACACAGTGAAACTGGAAGTGATATCACTTCTGGTTTCTGATGTACACTTTCCTGGTTAATACAGCCAGGAGACACAAAGTCAATCTATGATTGGTTAGATGGTGTGAAGGGCAGGGTAGGCTATTAGACCCCTAATGTCTCCATAAAGAGTACCTGTCACCTGCCTAATGCTATCACATAGGGGTTTATTAACCCCTTGTGAAAGCAATCAAGTAAAAATAAATATAAAAATAAAAGATAAAAGTAAAAAAAAAATGTACAATTATAATTAAATATATTAATATTTTTTTTAAATTGCCCAAAAAAAGCCGTAGCCCTGCACACCTGCGCAAATGCAAAAGCGAGCCCAGTGCGTGCACGCCCATGTAAACCACAGTCACGCCACACATGTGACATATCACTGCGAACGTCAGAGTGAGAATAATAATTTTAGCACAAGAGCTACTAGCTATCTCTAAACTGGTGAGCTGTAATTGCCTTTAAAGAGTCACCTATGGGGATTTTTTTGGGCACCATCATTTTTGGCGATATTGCGATAATTTTAAGACATGGAATGTTTGATGTGAAAAAGAAACGGATGCGCTAGGAAAATTGAGCAATTAGATTAATTAAATAACCAATTGATCAAGATGATAATGAAAAAATTATTTTGAGTAACCAGCAGTCATAAGTGAAAAAAAAAATTAATATAAAGGTGAATGGTGGGATAATGAAACATATTAATAAATAATACTATAAGAAAGGTTAATGTCCATCAAAAGTGCAAGACTCCTTATTAGGGGAGATCATAGACAATAATGTGCAATAAACAGTCCAAACAGCAGTGAGAAAAACTTGCAAGATGTATCCACTAGTTCTGTGCAGACTTCCACCTCCACCAGAAATAAAAGAAAATAATCACCGCAAATAAAAGTGCTCATGGATGGTACCTTACCAGAAGATGTTGACCTCTTTAACTAAAAAGAGGTCAAATAAGCATGGATAAACCATAACATCTAGGCTCCAAAGGAATCGATGACGGCAGATCCAGCATCATATAAAGCAAACCAAAAGAGAGATCGCCATAGAGTAATAACGTTTATTAAAACAAAATAAGACAGGCAACGCCAAATTGGCCCCTTACTTGAAAAGTGCCTTAACCCGGCACTGAGGCTGGTCTGCGTTGGATGATTGTGGAGAGATAGGTCCCACGCTCCAGGAAGCCAGCAGCGGCGTGCATTCCACCTCTCTGCAGGAGAGGACCAGCGTGACCGGAAGTCCGTCGGGATTTGCGTGACCAGTGCGCCAATGTGTTGCCTGTCTTATTTTGTTTTAATAAACGTTATTACTCTATGACGATCTCTCTTTTGGTTTGCTTTATATAATGCTGGATCTGCCGTCATCGATTCCTTTGGAGCCTAGATGTTATGGTTTATCCATGCTTATTTGACCTCTTTTTAGTTAAAGAGGTCAACATCTTCTGGTAAGGTGCCATCCATGAGCACTTTTATTTGCGGTGATTATTTTCTTTTATTTCTGGTGGAGGTGGAAGTCTGCACAGAACTAGTGGATACATCTTGCAAGTTTTTCTCACTGCTGTTTGGACTGTTTATTGCACATTATTGTCTACGATCTCCCCTAATAAGGAGTCTTGCACTTTTGATGGACATTAACCTTTCTTATAGTATTATTTATTAATATGTTTCATTATCCCACCATTCACCTTTATATAATTTTTTTTCTTCACTTATGACTGCTGGTTACTCAAAATATTTTTTTCATTATCATCTTGATCAATCGGTTATTTAATTAATCCAATTGCTCAATTTTCCTAGCGCATCCGTTTCTTTTTCACATATTCACGTCATTGCAGGAATTCTTTGCAATCACTTGGACTGCAGCTCAGGTTATTCACTATCTATATATACACATTTATTTAATTTAGGTTTGGCACAAGATCTTACCCCCCATGGAATGTTTGATGTCTATTTACTCGATGCAACCTCATCTTGTATATTTTAGCCAAAATGGGTATTATATAGTGTAGTTTGGCACTAAAATAAATTTTATTATATATTTTCTTCAAAATTTGCATTTAATAAACAGTTGCGCAAATATCATGTTTGAAACAAATGTTTGCAACTATCACATTTGTATTCTAGAGGGCATTTACTTTCAGAAAATATATAATTTTCTGGGGGTTTAATTAGTTTTATTGCCAAAAATTAAGATTGCATGTATGCGGAAAATAAAAACCATTGCTCTTGCTCTGGAGCCAAACTGGATATAGTGTATGGGTCATCAAAGTGTGAGAACTGAGTGGAGAGAAGGCATGGGTTGTAATGCAGCCTCAGAGTCTGAAGTTGCTATATGTATAAAGAGTTGGTTTCGGGAGCTCCTAGGGCATGTTTTTTCAATCCTGCTGAGAGCTTATTTGCTCTATACGGTACATGAGTTGGCTTTTACCAAACTATACATTAAACAATTGGTAGTTTTGGAACTTTTTCATTAAAAAGATCAGCTGGAATTCTCCTTTAACTTTTTTTTTCCTCTGCAGTATAAAAATGTTAATTGGAAGTGTTGTACGTCTTGTTTGTAAACTCATTTACATGAAATATTACCATATGCTGTAAGCTCTGCAGTTTCATTAATAATTAAATGTGCACTTGTAATATTTACAATAAACAGTGTAACGAGAAGCTTGATTTATAGCCAGGAGCAAAAAGGTGGTTAGGAATAAAATTATTCTGCACACTGAAGCTGCTGTAAAAATGTGGGGTTGTGTTTATTACAGAGGAAAGGAAAATAATGAAATATATTGAGATGTTGATTTGATATGCATGTACTCAGAGTCATGGTAATACAATTTTGTGTTTCAGAATGTGTTGGAATACTTTCATAATAGTGTTCTCTTAACTAAGCTGATCCTGTAGGGCAGGGGTTTCCAAACTTTTCAAACAAAGGGCCAGTCTTCTGTCCTTCAGACTTTAGCAGGGCCAGATTTTGGCCAGTGGGGGTAGAAAATGTCCCAGGCCCAGCATCAGTGAGAATAAATATGGCCTCAGGGTTGGTAGTCAGCAAGATGGGTAGTGCCCTATTATTGGTAGACATGTGCATTCATTTTCTTCCAAATGCACTTTCGTCCGAATTTTCGGGTATTTCCGTTATCGTTTTTACAAACGAACGCGCAGAATCCGAAATCCGAAAGATCCGACATAAAAAAATGGTTTAGTTTCGCTTTCATTGCTACAACAGTTCGGTATAGGTAGGAAATTCGACATGACGCTGACAATAGCAATCTTTGTCTATCGAATCTGCGGTCGAATGCGCCTAACCTTAACTCTATTAGTCCAAGATTATTCTACATAGAGAGGAAAGATTCGACATAGAAAGAAAAGATTCGACATTATAGAGACAGTGTTGGGGTAGACTATTCGACATGAACGACGAAGATTCGACAAAGCAGCAAAAAACATACAAACGTCAAATCTGTCATTGAAGGCTTATGGTGTCTGTCGAAAGTTCTAAGAAGATTCGACAAGCAGCTAAACTGTACGATGCCGCAATCATACATTTCCGGTCAAATGCTCTGCCCATAGGCTATAGAAGAACTTGAATGTTGGTTGACTAGTAATAATAATGTATAAATATAATTATTACTAGTCAGACAACATTAGAATTCTTCTATAGCTTGTAGGCGGAACATTTGACCAGAAATTTACAATTGCGGCATCGTGCAGTTTAGCTGCTTCGTTGAATCTTTTTTAGAACACTCGACAGACACCAAAAGCCTTCAATGACAAATGCATTTTTTAACAAAATAAATAAAAACAAATTTAGTAACTAAATAAATAAATTTTTCAAACGAAAACAAAATTCCGAAATGAAATATTTCAGTGTGCACATGTCTAATTATTGGTATTAGGAGGAGGAGTAGTATTCCATCATTGGTATCAGTGGAAAAAATGGTGCCCCATTGCTGGTATCAGTGGGTGGAATAGTTCCTCAAATCATTGGGAGGAATAGTCCCCCAAGAGCTGGATAAAGGCTAGCAAAGGGCCCCATCTGGCCCTCTGGCCGCAGTTTGGAGACCCCTGCTATAGGGAAAGTTACTAAGGACATTACATGGTGCTCTGTATTTGTAGTAATATAAATATTTCATGTTACCGGTGTGCCAGCCCATTTTTGCCAGTTCTGTCAATTGAATTTCCTGATTTTTTTTTTCTTGCTGGTGGTAAAACACACACACATTACAAACTGTCTCCTAAGAATGTTTGGACCTGTGAGAGCCATGGGTTTCAATGAAAAGTAATGGAAACAATTAACAGATTATGTCTCTAGAACATTTTGATGCAGGATTGGCTGGTCTTTGGTGCAGAAGTCCAGCACAGGAGGGGTGAGTATGCAAAGGATTGGGGCTACACAAGGTAGGGCCTGTTTTAGGGTTACAAGAAGGATTAGTGTGAAGGTCTGCGTTAGGGTTAGAGGGAGGGTTAATGTAAAGTTAGGTTTCTTTATAAAAATAAATAAATGCTGATCTCTCAACACACAAATAATCTCTGTAATATATTTAGTGTGTTTAATTCCATAATCGGCGCCATCCAGTGATCATATTGCAGTATTTTCCTGAATCAATCAGAAAATCAAGAAAACACAGAATTAATCATGATTAAGCACAAGTTGTATGCGTGAAACACCTCTACGTGACTGAATTCTGGTGTCATCACAGTGATTTTTCAATAAAGGCACTTTGGAACCTTCGGATGTGCATCCATTCTTCTTCTGAACTCAATATTGAACCCTACGGACTAAGACTGGGATGTCATTAAAGTTCATGTGCGTGTAAAGTCAAGTGTCCCAATTCTTTTGATAATATAGTTTATCTTATATCATGCATCTGGTTTGAACACGATGTGGATCACATAGTTTCCTCAGTTGCTGATTTATCATATAATAGAGGCATTTTTGTTGGTGGGAGGAGGTGAATCCTATCTGTTCAACAGTGTCCAGTATTTAAGGAAAGCCAAGTGGTATACAAACTGGTGTGGCTATGGTGGGTGTGTTTCTCCCCATCTCAGGACATGTTTCCTTCCCATTTACGTTAGACGTACCTTTCAGCCTGGGTGGGGCCTGCAAGTCACCTGGTTAAAACCATTGGTTTGCTAAGGAAGGAGGCAGATTATCCGGGCTGATCATGTGCCTCTTTTTTTGGAAATCTACACTCAAGTTTGTGATATATAATGTTGCAATTTCTGCATTGCTCCATACTTTACTTCTGACGAAGCAACTGTTGCGAAATGTGTTGAGTTTGCCACCAAGTAGATTAAGAATGGAAGACTGTTTGTCGGATATGTTTACTTTCTATTATCACAGTTTTACCATGCCGGGAAAACCGGCCGTGTGTATGATCCATCGCAGTTTTACCGACAGGAAAACCCCCGCCATTCATGTTCTCTTTTTTCCCGCCTGGATTTCTGTGGGTTTTTAAGTCGGCAGTTTACCTATGGGGAAAACCTGCGATGGTGCATACACACGGACGGGTTTCCAGACAAAAGCTCTCATGGCAGTTTTCCTACCGGGAAACCTGGCCGTGTGTAGGGGGAAAAAGCTACCAAGCAGGTTCTCGGTTTTCCTCTGTTTTCCCGGTGGACTTTTTACAATGGCATGAGAGTATGAAGTGTAGGCTTAGGGCTTAGGGCTTTTTATAAGGTTTTAGCTACTTGTTAATTTTTCATTTTTTTTTATTGATATGAAATAAACTTTTGTACAGTTCACAAATATGTTTATTACCGGATTTTCCGGCGTATAAGACGACTTTTTGGATGCAAAAAAAATGCATCCAAAGTCGGGGGTCGTCTTATACGCCGGGTACGGTCTCCGTGCAGCTGCGATCGTCATAATTTCAAAGCTGCGCGCCGTCTTCTCAGCGCGTCCTCGCTGTCCTGTGATAGGCGGAACAGAAATCTTCCCAGCAGCGCCTCTGTTCTGTTTTCCGCCTATCACGGATGCCTTCTCATCCTCGGACGAGATGAGAAGGCATCCGTGATTGGCGGAGCATAGAACAGAGGCGCTACTGGGAAAATTTGTGTTCTGCCAATCACAGGACACGCTGAGAAGATGGCGCGCGGCTTTGAAATCATGGACGCTCGCAGCAGACGGAGACTGTCACCGGCCTGCAAAACGTGAGTGATGGCACAGTGGGGGGGGGTGGGGGCATGTAATGTGATGGCACTGTGGGGGCATGCAATGTGATGGCACTGTGGGGGCATGCAATGTGATGGCACTGTGGGGGAAAGTAATGTGATGGCACTGTGGGGGAAAGTAATGTGATGGCACTGTGGTGGCATTTAATGTGATGGCACTGTGGGGGCATGTAATGTGATGGCACTGTGGGGGCAAGTAATGGCACAGTGGGGGCATGTAATGGCAAAGTGGGGGCATGTAATGGCACAGTGGGGCTTGGAAAAAAAGGGGGTAGTCTTATACAGTGAGTATATCCCAAAACCAAAATTTTTCCTGGAAAATTAGGGGTCGTCTTATACGCCGAGTCGTCTTATACGCCGGAAAATACGGTATATATATATATATATATATATATATATATATGGAGTCCCTTAGAAATCTGGGTTACTATTTGTACCATTTATC
The DNA here is from genome assembly GCF_905171775.1 of Rana temporaria. Lineage (NCBI taxonomy): Eukaryota > Metazoa > Chordata > Amphibia > Anura > Ranidae > Rana > Rana temporaria. The sequence continues at coordinate 58,209,295 of NC_053490.1, forward strand.
CAATTAGTATACAAACTGGTACTATGCCAGCAGGCATCAGACAGTGCCTCTATAGAGGAAGTGGTTAAGTGTGACCGCAAGCAAAAAAATGGAATTCAATGAAAAAAATAGAAAAAAAAATAATAAATAGAGGAATTGTTTTGCTTCTTTTTCTGCTACTTATATGAAATTCCAAAATTAGGAACAGAGCAGGCAGGGATGACAGGCAGAAAAGTTTACTGCGTATCAAAGTAAAAGGCAAGGACATTATGTGGACAGTGAGATTTATGATCTCTACAACGCTACAAGAGGAGCTGGCATTTATTACAAAAGCACAGAACATTCCAAGAAAAGCATTGCATAGTTTGGTTTTAACATATGTAGCTGAAAGACTGAATTTTTATGTAGCCACTTGTGGTCACCTCGGGGAATCCAGTCACATTCTAAGCATATCCTTGTGGTGACATCTAAAGATTTTTTGATAGTCTGAGACTGAGATTTTATGCAAAAAATAAGGCAGCAGCTGTGACCCTTCTGCTGAGAGTGTACGCTACAGCTCTGCATCCAACCCTCCAATTCCCCCGCCATACTGTGCAATGCGCATCCCGAGAGCTGGAGGGATTTTATCCGCCGTGACAGCATTTACTCTGCATATGTGGAAAGTATAATCTTTCTAAATATACACTGTGGACATTATTCCCATATAGATTTTTGAGTACTAACTGATGCAGCCTTCTGCTTCTCAAAATAACAAAGTTCATTTGTAAAAACGTAATTATGTTGTAAAATGTCAATGTACAATAACAGATTATTATTGTGCACATATACATGTGGTGGAACGGGAGATTTGCATCGTGAATGTGCAGCCGCCAAATCTGCAGGAACTGCTTGATGCCATCATGTCAATATGGACCAAAATCTTGGAGTAATGTTTCCAACACTTTGTTGAATCTATGCCACGAAGAATGAAGGCAAATGGGGGTCCGACCCCAAGGTGTACCTAATAAAGTGGCTAGTGAATATATATATATATATATACACACACACACACACACACACATATATATATATATATATATATATATACACACAGTATCTCACAAAAGTGAGTACACCCCTTAAATTTTTGTAAATATTTTATTAAATATTTTCATGTGACAACACTGAAGAAATTACACTTTTCTACAATGTAAAGTAGTGAGTGTACAGCTTGTATACCAGTGTAAAGTTACTGTCCCCTCAAAATAATTAAACACACAGCCTTAATGTCTTAACCGCTGACAAAAAAGTGAGTACACCCCCTAAGTGAAAATGTCCAAATGGGGCCCAAAGTGTCAATATTTTGTGTGCCCACGATTATTTTCCAGCACTGCCTAATCCTCATGGGCATGGAGTTCACCAGAGCTTCACAGGTTGCCACTGGAGTCCTCTTCCACTCATCCATGATGACATCACAGAGCTGGTGGATGTTAAAGACCTTGCGCTCCTCCACCTTCGGTTTGAGGATGCCCCACAGATGCCCAATAGGGTTTAGGTCTAGAGACATGCTTGGCCAGTCCATCACCTTTACCCTCCGCTTCTTTAGCAAAGCAGTGGTCATCTTGGAGTTGTGTTTGGGGTCGTTATCATGTTGGAATACTGCCCTGCGGCCCAGTCTCCGAAGGGAGGGGATCATTCTCTGCTTCAGTATGTCACAGTACATGCTGGCATTCATGGTTCCCTCAATGAACTGTACCTCCTCAGTTTCGGCAGCACTCATGCAGCCCCAGATCATGACACTCCCACAACCATGCTTGACTGTAGGCAAGACACACTTGTCTTTGTACTCCTCACCTGGTTGCTGCCACATGCTTAAAATCATCTGAACCAAATAAGTTTATCTTGGTCTCATCAGACCACAGGTCATGGTTCCAGTAATCCATGTCCTTAGTCTGCTTGTCTTCAGAAAACTGTTTGCAGGCTTTCTTGTGCATCATCTTTAGAAGCGGCTTCCTTGTGGGACGACAGACATGCAAACCAATTTGCTGATCCCCCCCACCCCTTCAACCTCTGCAGCAATTCTGGCAGCACTCATATGTCTCTTTCCCAAAGACAACCTCTGGATATGATGCTGAGCATGTTCACTCAACTTCATTGGTCGACCATGGCAAGGCCTGTTATGAGTGGAACCTGTCCTGTTAAACCGCTGTATGGTCTTGGTCACTGCACTGCAGCTAAGTTTCAGAGTCTTGGCAATCTTCTTATAGCCTAGGCCATCTTTATGTAGAGCAACAATTCTTTTTTTCAAAATCCTCAGAGAGTTCTTTGCCGTGAGGTGCCATGTTGAACTTCCAGTGACCAGTATGAGAGAGTGAGAGCGATAACACCAAATTTAACACACCTGCTCCCCATTCTCACCTGAGACCTTGTAACACTAACAAGTCACATGACCCCGGGAAGGGGAAATGGCTAATTTTGAAAATTTTCATGTAGGGGTGTACTCACTTTTGTTGCCAGCATTCTAGACATTTTTGGCTGTGTGTTGAGTTATTTTGAGGGGACAGCAAATGTACACTGTTATATAAGATGTACACTCACTACTTTACATTGTAGCAAAGTGTAATTTCTTCAGTGTTGTCACACGAAAAGATCTAATAAAATATTTTCAAACATGAAGTGTACTCACTTTTGTGAGATACTGTATATACTGTGTGTGTGTGTGTATATATATATATATATATATATATATATATATATATATATATATATATATATATAATATATATATATATATATACTATATTGCCAAAAGTATTGGGATGCCTGCCTTTACACACACATGAACTTTAATGGCATCCCAGTCTTAGTCTGTAGGTTTCAATATTAAGTTGGCCTACCCTTTGCAGCTATAACAACTTAGCTCTTCTGGGAAGGCTGTCCACAAGGTTTTGGAGTGTGTCTATGGGAATGTTTGATCAAATCTCCATAAGCCCATTTGTGAGATCAGGCACTGATATTGGATGAGAAGGCCTGGCTTGCAGTCTCCGCTCCAATTCATCCCAAAGGCAGGGCTGGACTGGGACAAAAATTTGGCCCTGGACTTCATCCAGACCGTCCCACTTTAATTTTGCAAAATGCACAAAAACAAGTGAACAACCCGCTCAAAGCACATTCCATTCATTCCATATACACCCCCTATACTTGAAGCGCACTCCATGCATTTTCTATGCACCCCAATACTCGCATAACATTGGAAGGGAAGAGGGGGGTGGGTGTACCGATTGCATGACTCATGTATAGGAGGTTATGTGAAATGTATACAAAGAAGCTATCACTGTAGTGACACATAAGTATAAAATTAGTGTATAAAAAAGGAATCGGAATGCATAGGTGTGAACACCCATGCAATCTGATTCCAGTGCTGACCAAAAAAAGCAAGGCCTGTAAAGGTCTGAATCCTTCTGCAGATTATTACCATGACATCCCCTGCTGTTACCTCACTCCCTCTTTTTTTGCACTAGACAGAACTAAGCTTGTTTCTATGCTGAGACCAATATACACCACAGATAAAATTATATAACACAATGTATATGCATTAATGTGGAGGGGACTGACATGTCAGATGACCCCTGTGATGCAATTGCCTATATGCTTCAGTCTAATTCTCTCCCTGTTAACTTAATGCTGTGGGTTAGAGGTAACAGGTGTTCATGTGTGATTCATCTCTCTCTGTAAAGATTGTTCATATGTTAAATAAGGCTAGCTTTTGAAAGGCCTTTAATTGTGTGATAATGCTGTCTACAACCTAGTGATTCTCAGAGGTGTTAATAGGTGTCAAACTGGATGCAGACGAAACGTCTGCTTAGGAAACTCAGTGTGTGAAGGTGGTTTGTTGTTATGCTGTTTAAGGAATGTGCAGTGATTAGACATGATAATTGTCGGTCGGTGCCGACCTGTCTAGAATGTTTTAGTAATTAGCCTTAGTGTGTGATTAGGGGGGAGTGGAGATTTCATTGTTGCTTGAATGTCTTGGACTGTATAAAAAGCTGAGAAGAAAACCATTAAAGTCTGTGTTGTTCCAGCAGTAAGCTTGTCTCATGTGTGGCTTTCTGGGCGACTCCAGGAATATCCCTCCTCGTGGAATATTGGGGTGATTTTCGTTATGGGAAGAAGGGAACGTTGACGGGGATATCATCGTAATACCGTCACAATTGGTGGCAGCAGCGGGATTTTCCCTTCTACTCTCCTTTACACCCGGATTCCAAGCAGACACTGGAAGAACTACTGGAAGCTCGTGGAAGGATTGCTAGCAACAAAACCAAGCGGGTCATCATAGCGGAATTAATGGAGCGAGACCAGGAGAACTTGGTTGCAGCAACGTCAGCAGTACAAGAGATGGAGACACCAGTGATTCAGGAAGAGGAATCGCCAGCCAACAAGCTAATGAGAGAGAAGCTAGCATGGTTCGGCCCGAACCCAACGGCGGATGTGGTGCTGAAAGTGATGGACCTGTTAGTGGAGGAGGCTAAACAAATAAGAGACGCAGAACTACAGGAGGCTAAACAAATAAGAGACGCAGGACTACAGGAGGCTAAACAAATAAGAGAAGCAGAACTACAGGAGGCTAAACAAATAAGAGACGCAGAACTACAGGAGGCTAAACAAATAAGAGACGCAGAGCTACAGTTAAAACTGGCAGCAGTCCAACAAGCAGCCGCACATTCTCCGAACAGTGAGTACAGCACAGCAGACACAAGGAAGATTCCGTTTAGCGCTTTTAAAGCTTTTGATGAAAAGGACTGTGAAATTGAAAACTACCTGGCAGATTTTGAGCGACAATGTAACCTGCACCGAATAGCTAGAGGAGAGTGGGTTTCAATATTGTCAGGCAAACTGTCAGGAAAAGCTTCTGATGCCTTCCGGACCGTGCCAGATCAGGATATCCATAGCTACGCCAGGGTTAAAGAAGCGCTCCTGGCTCGTTATGCAGTAACCCCAGAGTCCCACCGACAGAAGTTCAGGGACTCACGCAAAACCACGGAAGACTCTTACGCGGAATGGGCATGCCAGTTATCCCTGTCGGCCTCTAACTGGGTTAACAGCAGCCAGGCCACCACCGCAGAGAACATTTTGCAACTAATGCTCCTGGAGCAATTTTACAATCACATCCAGACGGATGTCAAAGATTGGGTGAGAGATCGCAGGCCCATGACGCTACCCGAGGCCGCTAAGTTGGCGGATGAATATGCGGATACTCGCAAGACGAACCAGGTCATACCACAGGAACAACCTCCACGACCAACGGTGCCCTCACACCCACCAACCGCTAGATACCAACCTCCTAACAGACCGGTGACATCTAGCCCTCGCTATCCACGCCAGGAGGACAACGAACAACGCTGCTTCCGGTGCAAACAGCTGGGTCACTTCAAGCAGAATTGCCCCATGAATGACAACACCAGGTCAAATTGGTCTCAACCTGGGTACCGCCCACCAGCAGCAGCCCATTGTGTAGACTCGGCTTGGGATCCCCAGGAGCTGGGTCGGGAAGGACCATTGGGCACCCCTTACGAAGCCCTCATGGTACAATCTGTTATTACGGACAACAGGGAACACCATTGTCAGCTGGTCATGGGCGCCAGCCCTGAGCCGGAGGGGTTTTGGAGGGAGCTGGGCAGAAAGAGGCACCGTCGGCCACCCTCCAAGAAGAAGAGGTCCTGGAAGCCATATAACAAGCTGACCTGGGAGGAGAAGAAGCGACTGGAGGAGAGGGAGTCGCAGCGGGCGTCCCAGATGCGGGACGAGATGTTCGCCAAGGGCCCACCGGTGGCCCCTTACACCACCACCCAGTTCCTGATGATGAAGGACCACGTGGAGAGCCTGCAGGACATGAGCAAGCAGGAGCTGATCCGTGAGTACATGGAGCTGGAGGAGTGCATAAGCCGCATGGAGGAGGAGAACAACCACCTGAGGTCACAGCAGGCTGACCTCCCCAGGCTCCATGAACTGGAGATGGAGCTGGAGAAGCTCAAAGAGGAGAACCGGCGGCTGCGGAGGGAGCAGAGGGTGGCTGACCCTATGGGGCACTGATCCCCCCCCCGGACTCTGAGCACCAGTGCTACAGCATTTCAACAAATATAACTTTTTCTTTTTATGAATCTCCTGTGATTGTCACTTCAGAGCCATAACCTGCCCCCTCCCATAGCGGGACACCTAGACGGCGGCGCACAGACCCATTTGCCGTCTTCACACTAACTTCTGGTGACTCTGCAGATCGCACAAAGACTTGGGGACTGACCGGCGTGTGATCTGACGACCCGGTGACATACCTAAGTCGGAAGCAGTTGCCAAGGGAGGTCAGTCACGCCAAACGGAGTTAACCTCGGACTGAAAGCTCTGAACCCGTCAACCCTACTGGACCAGGAAAGGTCCAACCGGGTTTGCCGGAGCAGGGAGAAAAAGGGGGGCCATTGTGATGCAATTGCCTATATGCTTCAGTCTAATTCTCTCCCTGCTAACTTAATGCTGTGGGTTAGAGGTAACAGGTGTTCATGTGTGATTCATCTCTCTCTGTAAAGACTGTTCATATGTTAAATAAGGCTAGCTTTTGAAAGGCCTTTAATTGTGTGATAACGCTGTCTACAACCTAGTGATTCTCAGAGGTGTTAATAGGTGTCACACTGGATGCAGACGAAACGTCTGCTTAGGAAACTCAGTGTGTGAAGGTGGTTTGTTGTTATGCTGTTTAAGGAATGTGCAGTGATTAGACATGATAATTGTCGGTCGGTGCCAACCTGTCTAGAATGTTTTAGTAATTAGCCTTAGTGTGTGATTGGGGGGGGTGGAGATTTCATTGTTGCTTGAATGTCTTGGACTGTATAAAAAGCTGAGAAGAAAACCATTAAAGTCTGTGTTGTTCCAGCAGTAAGCTTGTCTCATGTGTGGCTTTCTGGGCGACTCCAGGAATATCCCTCCTCGTGGAATATTGGGGTGATTTTCGTTATGGGAAGAAGGGAACGTTGACGGGGATATCATCGTAATACCGTCACAACCCCCTCCCCCATGTATTCTTCAGACTGTCCCAGTATGACCCCAGCAGCCCCGATCAGCCCGCCAGCCTTACCTATGCCACTTGCTGCCATCTCACACTCACTGCAGCGCGGGGTCTCCTCTTCTTCCTCCTAGGGCTGGCCTCCAGCCTTTAGGGACCTCAACCCTGATCCCTTTATTCTCAGGCTGCTCTACACCGGCCTCCCCGGGTACCACTCCTCACTGAGAGCAGAGTTTGAGTCCCATGCAGTCTGCTTCTTCCCGACCAGTCCGCCAGCTTCCACCTCCCCGAACAGCTTCCAGCAGCAGGCGGGAGTGGTGGTGGGGCTGCCGCTGGCGGGGAGCAGGCAGCCCAACCTGGGGCAGGGCATCCTGTGGTCCTTCTTCTTGTTCATGATGGTCTGGATGGAGAGGGAGGTCAGGGTGCTGGAGCTCCTCACAGTCATCTGCAGGGGGATGAGGAGGAGGATGATGGGAGAAGGGGGAGGGGCTCAGGCTTTTGGGAATCCCTCCGAGGATCAGATCACTGAGAAGGCAGATGACAGCCCATGCAAGTTCACTCCACTTAACCATGTATGTTTGGCAGGGGCGTACCTAGGGCATTTGGCACCCGGGGCGGATCCCCCTACAAAATCGCAGCGCGCAAAGTGTGTCGCTTAGAAAGGAGCAGAAGCTTCTTTTGAGCGACAGTGTGTGATTTGCCACAACTGCAACTCAATTTAAGACGGTTAGAGTATTGTAGTGGCAGGTAAGGGCATTATAGGGTATTATAGGGGCATGTAAGGGCAGTATAGGGAATTATAGGGGCAGGTCAGGGCAGCATAGGGTATTATGGTGGCAGGCTAGGGGTGTATAGAGTATTATAGGGGCAGGTCAGGATAGTATAGGGTATTGTGGTGGCAGGTTAGGGCTGTATAGGGTATTATAGGGGCAGGTTAGGGCTGTATATTGTACTTTAGGAGAAGGTTAGGGCTGTATAATGTACTATAGGGGCAGGTTAGGGCTGTATATTGTACTATAGGGGCAGGTTAGGGCTGTATATTGTACTATAGGGGCAGGTTTGGACTGTATAATGTATTATAGGGGCAGGTTAGGACTGTATATTGTACTATAGGGGCAGGTTAGGATTATATTGTACTATAGGGGCAGGTTAGGACTGTATATTGTACTAAAGGGGCAGGTTAGGGCTGTATACAGTGAGTGACAATGTGCTCACTTACTGTGTAGCTGCAGATACAGACACTCATGGCTCCTGTGTGCTCTCCTCTTTCTCCTCCAGGAGCAGCCAATGAACGATCCTTTGGGAGGAGTAGAGGAGGCAGCCACACCCCCATCTCGGCCCATCAACTCCAGCTTACTCGGGAGGCATTGAAGATCGTCGAGGGACAGCCCTGCCTGATTGGCTGACTGGGGAGACAGGCAGCCCCCGTCCCCTGCACTGCTGTGCCCCCTGCCGATCTGATGCTTACAAAGCTGGGAAAGTGCAGGGGCGCCCTCTCTTTATGACGGCCCTGCTGCTCATCTCGCACTGTACACACCCCTGGACTAACACCCTCTTATGTGCGGCACCTAGGGTGGCCCAGGAATGGACTGGCCCATCGGGAATCTCCCGGACTCCCGATGGCCAGTCCATACCTGCCCAACGGTGTTCAGTCAGGTTGAGATCAGGACTCTGTGCAGGCCAGTCAAGTTTCTCCACCCCAAACTTGCTCATTCATGTCTTTATGGTCCTTGCTTTGTGCACTGGTGCGCAGTCATGTTGGAACAGGAAGGGGCCATCCCAAACTGTTTCCACAAAGTTCGGAACATGAAATTGTCCAAAATGTCTTGGTATGATGACACCTTAAGAGTTCCCTTCACTGGAACTAAGGGGCTAAGCCAAACCCTTGAAAAACAACCCCATCATCACCCTGCCCAATGCAGATTTGTAATTTATCGCTGAATATCACTTTCTTCCAGTCATCCACAGTCCATGATTGCTTTTCTTTAGCCCACTGTAACCTTGTTTTTTTTTCTATTTGGGTATTAATGATGGTTTTTCGTTTGACTTTTCTGTCTGTAAATCCAATTTCCTTTAGCAATGTCTTACAGTTCGGTCCCAGACATTGACTCCAGTTTCTGACCATTTGCTATTTTTTTGTTGTTGTGTATTTTCTGTTTCTTGAAGCTTTGATGTCTTTCGTGGTCTATCAGTACAATTCCCTTCAACCTTCCCATTTGATTTGTACTAATAAAAACCATCATTACCACCTTAAAATAAAAAAATAAGGTTACAACGAGCTAAAGAAAAGCAATCATGGACTATGGATGATTGGATGAAAGTGATATTCAGCGATGAATCACCAATCTGCATTGGGCAAGGAGATGATGCTGTAACTTTTGTTTGGTGCCATTCCAATGAAATGTAAAAGGACGACTGCCTGAAGAAAACATGCACATTTCCACAATCATTGATGATATGGGGTTGCATGTCAGGTAAAGGTATGGGGGAGATGTCAGTCATTAAATCTTCAATAAATGCACAAGTTTTTATTGAGATGTTGGGCACTTTTCTTATTCCATGAATTGAAAGGATGTTTGATGACGATGACATCATTTTCAGGATGTAATCTGATGCAGATTTTTGTTTTAGAACTGCAAAGTAAATGGTGATTCCATAATATTTTCTCAGAATTGAGTGATAACATATTTTTTCCTCTGCTTGATCTGCAAAAACAGTTGCAACTGACTACAGTTTTCTTTCTTTTTAATTTTTTTAACTGTTTCGTAAAACCAAAAGGTTTGGATGTTAAATGAATATAGTTTTGATGCATGTCTGTGAAGAATGTGGAAGAGGGGGAGACATTTTTGACACATGTCATGTGTTATGTCAATAGTCTCTTTCTTCCAGGCGTTTCGTTCCCAATATACAAGACTTAGGCTCTCTTCATAATTACGACATTTATTCTTCAAAATAGACAGGCAAAAGACAATGCTTACATTATTACTGTTGGTAACACATGGCAAGATGGTAATTCAGAAGGAGGAATTATATGGTACATCTTTCTGCTGGGTAAGGTCCCTTCTAGCAGGGTCGGGTGACCCCGAGTTCCCGCAGGGTCAGGAGACCCTCAGGTTTCTACTAGCTACTCAAACCACATGGATTCTTATACTGTTCTTAAAGCCAAGCTAAGCATTATTTACATTTAGAATAGCTCCAAGAAAGGTGGTGATGCTCCTGTCACAAACGTAACACCCACTTGTGTATATTAAGTAACTTAACTCCACCCATTGTCTTGACGTAGAACTTCAAGAATAGATGTAATGTGCTGCAACTGACCTTCGTCTGTCCTTAACAACCCTCAAAATGACCATGTTTAAATATTGATTCTCAGAAAATTTTATCACATAAAATAGTAATAAATTCAAATCCAACAATTCCCCCTTAATGCACTATAATTAGCAAACAAAATAAGTGGATTCATCTTAAATAATAAATGTTTCTGATCCTCTTATTTCAATACAAACAATACAATTTAGCATTTCAGATATTGTACATAAACTTTTTCCAAAACTGAGATATTCCTGTGAAATATTTAACCATTTCATTCCATCAAGAAACTATAAATGATTATATTATTAATTAATTTCAATTTATTCTCCATCTAAATTATGTAATATTAAAATTTTTCTTCCTTTGCCTCCATAAATTTTACTTTTTATAACTTCAACCATATCATATAACTATTTTAACATAAAGAAGAAATACATATATTTGATGTATCAAATTATATTACTCTATAATATAAATTACTAATTAATAAATAAAATTTCTTGCATTTCTTTTGAAATTTCAATAACCAAATAATGTCTACAGTATAAGTTTTTTTATACATTATCCTTGACACTGAACAACTATAAACATAATACGTAATCTACTTGTCTGTGGATACATAAAAACATAACTTTCCCATTATTTGATTGTCATATTTTTATATATTCTATCTTTCTATTTATTTATCTATCCATTTAATTTGTTTATCTATCCATGACCAGCAAGCAACTCTTTCTTGTATTAATTTTTTTCAATGTCCCGTATTATTTAATTCAACAATAATTCTGCTTAGACACATTAAAATCCTTTTCTTCCACAAAAGCCTGTATACTCTAACTATATTAATACTTCAAATGTACACTTTATTGTACATTCTTGTAATAACAAACTATCCATCCAACTTTCCCAAGTTATGTGTTTTATACAAATGCATAAAAAAAATTATTATTCTATGTGTATAAATATTAATTCTATGTGTAGCAAGATGTATTCCTATAAAAGATTTAGAAAACAAAATATAACAACTATTATGTAAACTAAGCTAGTATCATTACTATTAGTTATTATAGTGATATCAATCGTTCAATGATCTACTAAACTAACAAAAATTTGTGTAGGAGAAACTATCACATTTCAATGTCAACATACTGTAGTCAACTATTTTTCCATATTTCAAAAAATGTCTATATTAGAATTACATCCCAACTCCCCCTCACATAATGATCGACCGATCAATATGTCGCTTTGATGTGAGTCTATATGAATGAATCATTGAAGTTCATCCAAAAATGATAGTCCTTGATAACAATCAAAGAATTATTTTGAAAAAACAAGAAGTATTAACAAATAGAAGTTTAGTTGTGCTTGTTTCATGATCATGGAAAAATCCAAAAAATAAAAAAACCTTTCCAATTGAAATTGCAATTGATATTTCAGTTGGCATTTCTATTGGCATCCCTGGTACCTTCAGATCTATAATTTTTAACCATAACTTTAGCTACTGGAATAAATTATGAAACATACTCATAAGAAGTTGAAATCGTATTCAAAACATAGGGGCAGATCCGCGTACATACACTGCGCCCGGCGCAGATGTAAGATACGCTATGCCGCTGTAACTTACTTAGCTTTTGGTTTGAATCCTCAACGAATTTTGTATCTCTCGCGGCGTAATTCAAATTGGGCGGGTAGGGGGCGTGTTTCATTTAAATGAAGCGCGTCCTCGCGCTGAACGAACTGCGCATGCGCCGTTCGAAAAAACTCCCAGGGTGCATTGCTCCAAATGACGTTGCAAGGATGTCATTGTTTTTAACGTGAACGTAAATGGCGTCCAGCCCCATTCACGGACGACTTACGCAAACAACGTAAAATTTTCAAAATTAGACGCGGGAACGACGGCCATACTTAACATTGAGTACGCCACCATATAGCAGCCTTAACTTTACGCCGGAAAAAGCCGAACGGAAACGACGTAAAAAGATGCGACGGCCGGTCGTACGTTCGTTGATCATCGGAAATAACTAATTTGCATACTCGACACGGATTACGACAGGAACGCCACCTAGCGGACGCCGAAAAATTGCATCTAAGATCCGACGGCTTACTAAGACGTACGCCTGTCGGATCTAACACAGATGCCATCGTATCTTGTTTTGTGGATATCAAAACAAAGATACGACGCGCAAAATTTGAAATTACGCGGCGTATCAAGAGATACGCCGCGTAATTTCTTTGAGGATCTGCCACAAAATTTCTATTTCAATTTAGCAAAGGCCTAGCCATGTTTTGTGAACAAACTTCCGAAATTCCTATACCTGTACTTTGTCCTATACAACAAATTGCAAATAACTATGTATGCTAATCTCAAAAGACATAGAAGAACAGACATTCTTCAAAAATAAAAACTTTATCAAATAACCCTCAAGTTCCTACTAACTACTCAAACCACATGGATTCTTATACTGTTCTTAAAGCCAAGCTAAGCATAATTTACATTTAGAATAGCTCCACAAACGTAACACCCACTTGTGTCTATTAAGTAACTTAACTCCACCCATTGTCTTGACGTAGAACTTCAAGAATAGATGTAATGTGCTGCAACTGAACTTCGTCTGTCCTCAACAACCCTCAAAATTACCATGTTTAAATATTGATTCTCAGAAACTTATCACATAAAATAGTAATAAATTCAAAATCTAACAGTCTGTAATTATTTTATTTTTTTACACAATTAAACAATTAAATGAACATTTTCCAAGACTTCCAACTTTTTGCCAGGGGTTATATGAGTGGGACGTGGTGTGGTCTAGTAAGGGACTCTACTCTGTGACTTTACCTTGAATTGGCAAAGTTATAGATTCTTTATAAAGAATCTTTATATATTCTTTATATAGAATCTTTATAGATTCTTTATAAAGAATCTTTATATATTCTTTATAAAGAATCTTTAAAGATTCTATATCCATTCAATAGAAACAAATCACCAAAGTTAATGCATAATACATTCTAGATCAGAGGTCTCAAACTGGCAGCCCTCCAGCTGTTGCGAAAACTACAAGTCCCATCATGCCTCTGCCTGTGGGAGTCATGCTTGTAACTGTTAGCCTTGCAGTGCATCATGGGACTTGTAGTTTCACAACAGCTGGAGGGCCACCAGTTTGACACCCCTGATCTAGATTATCTCTTTTAATCCATGCGATCCATCCCATACCATTAGGCTACCCTTGTCCGACTGTTTTTACAGTATTGAGAACCTAAATAGCCATAATTATCACTTACACAAAAGTACGCATTTTAGAAAACAATTAAAAGTAAAGAAACAATTAGATATAACAAGAAAATACAGTAGTATTTCAGATTTATTTTCAGTTTAGGAAATACACTGGAACAACAAAATAAACATGAAATTGAAATAGAAACAATATTTATATATGCATTAGATTGTAAGAGGCAGTAAGTACTAAAATGTGAAATGTGTGAAATATGTATAATCCTGAATTACTATTTCCATTGACTCCAGTTAAAGCAGAACCATACTTTGTTAAAAACAAAACCCATAGAATAATCAATAGCATTTTAATCACTTCTTAACCTTGAGGCCGGGTTCACATAGGTTTGCAGTCCTGTGTGTTTGTCTTCACCAGTTGAGGTGCGATTTAGGTGCTAATTTTTCCCTGAATTCGCACCAGAACCGGACCCGAAAACACACAGGACCCTTTTTAAATTTGCACCGCAGCCACCCGGACATGTGTAAACCGGCTCCATTGAAAGTCGGTCACACTCATATGTTATACAAATTGGATGCAGTGTAAAATGCATCCAATTTGCATTAATGTGAACCCAGCCTTAAAAAAAAAAAAAAAAGCATTTGTGTTGTATTCTGCCTTATGCTAAATCCTTATACTGTTTCTCACCATCTTGCCTAGTCTTTCTTAACTTATTTTCCCTTTGCTACTGGGAGGGACTGAAAACAAGGGGAAGTGATGGGAAAAGAGTGGGCTTGTGTGAAGCTACATCTATGCAGCACCATGCTCTCACCCTTTTGCCAAGAGTTGAGGATCCTGATATACACATAGGGAGATGGAGATAAGCTCATGATCTCTAAGCTAGACCGACGTTGCAGAGCCTCTAGACCAGTGGTTCTCAACCTTTCTAGTGCCTTGACCCCTTGATAAAATTTCCCAAGTTGTGGGGACCCCTAACAGTAAAATTATTTTCCTAGCGTGGGTTGTCAGCACCCAAGGCAAGACAAGAAATTTGCGCCCCTAATCCACAGACATTTAGTGCTCCCTGAGTCCCTTCCACTCGTACAGTATTAAAACCCCATTTTGGGATGTACCACTCTCTCTTTGTTCTCCTTTCTTTCCCCTTTACCTCTCTCCATCCTAACTTCTTATTTTCCCCCCCATCCCTCTCTCTAGCTGTCTTTCTCGTTCTTCCTCTTATTCTTTCTCTACCTTTTTCTTTGTCCCCCTTCTTTTCCTCTCCATTCCGTGTATTCTCTATTTTTATTCTTTATCTTACTCCTTGGTGGGGGTGTGGGGGCAATGGGATGAGTGGCAGTGCTGGCGGGAAGTTGGGATGAGTGGCAGTACTGGGAGGGATGGGATCAGTGGCAGTTCTGGGGTAATTCTGATCAGCCAACTTGGGTGCTCTTAATTAAAGTCATCTGCTCATCTGAGAACTGTACTGGGGACACTTAATGGCAACTCTAATCACAGGTAATGTTACTCACTGTGTCTCCAGCTTCACTGCGTCTCCAGCTCTTAGTGTCTCGCAGACTGACACCTATGCCAAAACAGGAGATATGGTCTCCTTCAGCCCCTCCCACTTTACATTTCTCACCAAGCAGCTGACCTCTATGCTGTGAACTGAATGAGCGGCTGCAAAGAGGCTGAGTGGGCGGCTGTGGGCTCCAGGAACAGCCCAGCTGGGTGACCACAGGCTTCAGGGACAGCCCTGTTGTGCGGCCATGGAAAGGCAGGGAGAGCGGTGCAGGCTTCAGGAACAGCCCAAGATTTGGTGACCCCTGGCAAATCGTCATTCGACCCCCTCGGGGGTCCCGACCCCCAGGTTGAGAACCACTGCTCTAGAGTCTTGCTGTTGACCACCTGGGACACATATCTATGCAGTCACTGGAGGACAATTTTGCATCAATGCATATGTTTTTCTAGTAGCTCTTCAGAGAATGCAGAAATAAAAGATAAATTCTGCTTTAGAGCTGATTTACAGGCATTAGGCCTCAACCATCTACCCTTCCTTACTAATCACAAAGTTAGTTTAGAAATAAAATCTAATTAACCCATTTACTTACTTAAACATATGGTTACCTGATGCACTGGGTCCCAATCTTCTCCCTCATTGCAAAGTGGGAGGGTCCTTTCGGTTACCCAATATTATCTCCTCCTATTACCTATCCAACATACCCTGTATAAAAAAGATCTGTATACTTACCTTTTTTAAATCCAGCTTGGTCGTGTGATTCTGTAGCTCCAACTTTACTGTGTAGGGAAGCGCTGGACAATGGCTGTGAATTCCAGGAACCATGACATCACCCATATGTTCCTATGACCCAGAAAAGTTTGTGTTCCCTCCTCTCCCCTGCAGCAGCCGCTCACTGACACAGGGAAGCCAGAGCTGCAGAATCACGTGACTGGACTGGAGAAAATTAAAATAAGTACATAGATCTTTTTTTTTATATAGGGTATGAAGGATAGGTAGGAAAGGGGGGGGGGGGGTAGGGAATGTTTTTATGAATAGTTAGTGATTGGCTTTTTTTTCCATTTTACGTTAAAAACTGACAGGGGCTACTACAACCCAATACAGTTCATCAGTATGTTGATCAAACTACAGATTAATAAACATTTTAATGGCATGCTTTTTATTTTTTATTTTATTGTAATTAAAAAAAATATTTTACAATTCAGAACATTGTCCAGTATAAATAAAGAACACTCTATGAAGCACTGTACAGCAACACTATTTAATTTAAAGAAGATGATTTAAATTATACGTTTAGGTGTAGTAAACATTCTGTAAAAGAAAACCGCTAAAATACTTTTCTGATTTTTGTCTCTCACTCTAAAATGCATAACTTGTTTATTCATTAAATTTATTGAGATGCTCGATGAGATAATAAAAGAAAAATGAAAAACATAAAAAGAAGCAATTGTTTTTGTATTTTTTTTTGTCTTTTGTCATAACTGACTAAAATGCTACATCTTATAATGTATCTGTAATACTGATAATGTACTCAACATTATAAAATAATAAAAAATACTGCTTGTATTAAAACAAAAACAAAAAAAACGGAACTTGTTCTAAGGCAATATTTAACTGCTGCAATATTCTTCAGTCTTTGCAAAACTTATGCATTATTATTTTATACAGCAATCATTTTTATGAAATATGTTAGCAGTCTGTTTTGAAAGTCTAATTTTGGTCAACATAGCAAAACAAGCGCACACACCACCTATTAAACACATTTACTGTGATCTTTAAACTTGTCAACAGAAATATTGGAACTGCCAGTGCCCACAATGCTCTAAAAGATGAAACCTTTAGGGGTCTTCATTCTTTCTATACTACTTAGAGAGTCTCTAACTTGGCACAAGTAAGCAGGCTTGGATTCCTGGCTTCAGTGGGTAAGGTCAATGGCTCATCAGGTAATAAACCAAAGGAAATTATGCCCTGGAGTGTTTACCTTGAAAGGTGAAGTTGAAAATGGCTGCTGTCCTATTTCATCCCTGACAAGTTCCCATTAAAGTCAAATAAAAAAATAAATAATAAAAAAAAAAACTCCTTTTTAGTCACCCGACTTTTGGTTTTCCCTGCCTGTGTACTGCACTAGCACATGTAATAGTTTCCAGAAAATGAGTCTCCATGCTTTATTACTATAAAGGCATGCACTTCTCTCTTTATTATCCCCAGGAAGCTCTTCCCCTAAAAAAATAAAATAAAAATAACTTGGATTTTTAGTTTACATATAGGTAAAACAAAATTAACATAAATGTGTTACTTACCTGGTTCATTACTTGTTATCTGTTGATTAACCAAACTCTATGCCGGCAACTAATCTAAAAATTTTTTTTGTATAATTGTGACGGTAAACATTCCAGCTTGTGTTGTATTTTATTTTATGCTTTGGTAAGGAAAATATTGCTTTTTGTTTTGGTTTTTATGTTAGAGAGCTGTGGTTTAGAAAATGTTATATCATTTATTTATTTGCTTGTACTTTTTATCAATGTTATATTTTATATAATTTCTTTTGTTAGTTCTTTTTTAGTTTTTTTTTGACTGGAAGACAATAAGGTTGATTTGCAAAAGAACTAGGGCCCTTTCACATCGATGCACTAAAAAACACGGTAGTGTTTAAAAAAAACACATATTGCGTTTCAATAAATTTTTTAGTCCGTTTTCTGGATTCCTGATTCCCAGCATGTACCTTAAACTTTGACATTTGACTCAAAAAATGAACCCGTGGTGCTTTTTTTATGTGTTTTTGGTACGTTTTCAATAGAAATTAATGGGACGTGTGGTTTGGATGCATTTTTGAAACAGGACACCAACACTGCAGCTCAGGACTTTTCAACATTCACCACACCAGCAGTGCACTGATGTGAGGAGTTCCATAAGATTTAAAGAGAAGTATTTGTATTGTCTTTTTGGCAGCAAAAGTACATCAGTGTAAAAGGGGCTGTAGAGAATTTTCACTTGATACTAGGTTTTTGCCACGCTTTTCCAGGGCAACAAAAGAGCATTAAAACTATTCCCCAATAAATCCTATATAACTGTTCACACTTCAGGTTTGCTGCGCTTCCAAAGACGCTGCATTTTGCATCTTTGGTGCTATTTTTCAAAAGTGCACCAAAAAGGCACCTTCTATAGTAAGTCAATGGGAACACATCATGAGCGCATCAGTGTGAAAGGAGCCCTTAGCATAGTGAATAAACTAAAGTTCTATTATGTAAGAAGTAAGGCAATCGTGTGCAAGGCAATTTAAAAAAACAGGATTGTCTCTGGCATATTTGGATAATTGAGGTGAACACAGCTTTACTTAATTTATTTTGATTAGAGAACATTCAAAGCAAACCTTTTTCAGTTTAATTTCCTTACCTTATTACTTTTACAATACAGCTGTAAAATTTGAATCCTTTGTCACTTTACTGAATTATTTTTCTTTTTTAGCAAAAATTAGAGCAGCCATGAATAGTTCTACATAGACTAGAAAAGGGTTAGAGCTGCTGTCTTGCTGTGTCCTCTATATGGTATGCTTTTCCCTTTCCTTGAGAACAGAACTTTCTATTTCCATCTGTGAAGTGCATTCTCTATACTGTATATTCATTGGGCAAAACTCCTTTGGCCTGCTGTTTGTCTCTGGCTCCCTAGTGGAACCACCATTGGTCACCCAGACATGAAAAGAGGGGAACCTTCTAAAGGATCATACACACAATCGGATTTTCCGACAACAATGGTCCGAGGAACGTGTTTCATTGGACAATTCGACCGTCTGTATGCTCCATCGGACAAATGTGGGCTGTACATGCTCTCAAATTTTCCGACAAAACATGTATTCCATCGGATCATCCGATCGTGTGTACACAAATATACATCGGACTTAAATCCAAAGTACAAACCAGTGCTAAACATCAGCCAACAATAGCAGAAGTTGCCCAAAGGGTGGCGGTAAAGAGCTGAAAAACCAAGTGGTTTGGTGAATGTTGGCTGAAAATGTTCTGCCGTGTGTATGCATACCAAGTTCACGGCCAACGCCCCTTCGGACAAAAATCCACGAAAAAGTCAGATGGAAGTCCGATCGTGTGTACGAGGCTTAAAAGAGGACGCAGACACCAAAAAAAATAAAAATGAGGCTTCAACCCATTCCCAATGTATCTAACACTAAAAGAAAGGTTTTAGCTGGAATTAAACTATATGGGCTGCATCAACTTATTTTATTCACACTGCATTTCTTCTCATAAAAGTCAATGGGAAAGCAAAATCGGCTTGAAAAACAGGTTAATGCATCTTAGGAGGTCAAATGCAGATCAGAAGGAGATCAATTGCACCTGTCAATGAATCTTTGAATGATCTCAGAAGCTTCTCTCATCAGTGAAATGCCAGCAGAATAAACCTGAAATCGCACTTCATTTGTCTATCGGCACAAACCCAAATGCAGACAGTGGAGATTTAGTAAAGCTAAATATAAACCTATTGTTTTCACACCGAAATTTTAAAAACAGAATTATCCTCTGAACAAGACTGGATGTTTTGATGGAACGCAAGCCTTTAGGTCAATGTAAAAAAAAAAAAACTCTTAAGTACATTATTACCAGGAAGGTTTGTAAGCAAATACAAATGATGCATCAGATTTAAAGCCTTGCCTGAAGATGCTAAGTTCTAAGAAGTTTTTCTATTTAAAGGTGGTTATTTGTAGATCTTCTATGTAAAAAAAAAATACTCCAACTCCAAGCTTACTTTCTGTTTACAGGGTTCCTGTTATTCAAACCAGAAGGAAAGAATTTGTGAGACAAACCCTAATTTGAAATGATGGAGTTTAGGATTAGAACCAGTAACATCACAATGAACAGTTTGTGCCATGTTTTGGTTCATTGTGAACTGTCTTCCACTGGCAAACGCTTTTCTTTCAAATAACAAAATATGTGAGTTCATTGCTTGATGATGACAGGTACACTTTAAGGCTATAAGACTTCACGTAATGTGCAACAATTATGTTAACAAGCGGAGTGAGACTATCCTCAAGCACAGCACATATTGAAATCTGAAAGTCATTGAAATCCTGATTCCTTGGAAGGCAATCATGACAGTTCAGTAAAAGTCCACGAATCAATAAGAACTTATTCCAATATTTCTCATTGTACATTTTTTTTATCGAGGTGGTCTTGAACTGCAGATACAATCACATCTTTCGTGATGCTCCAGCTGGATGTCTATGATAGACAAATTCTTGCCATTTTTTTTCTTATTGTAGCCAACTTCAGGCACAACCCTCAGCACCTAAGACAAATGAACATATGAAAAAAAGTCATTATTACAAGTTCAAATTCTGTGCCAACTATACCAAACTGAAAACAGTGACTGTGATGTCATAGTGTAGGAGCACCAAACATGACAAACATACAGTAGGCCAGGTGTAGGCAACCTCGGCCCTCCAGCTGTGGTGAAACTACAAATCCTATCATACCTCTGCCTCTAGGAGTCCTGCCTGTGACTGTCAGGGTCTTGCAATGTCTCATGGGACTTGTAGTTTCACCACAGCTGGAGGGCCAAGGTTGCCTATCCCTGTAGTAGGCCAACACCAGGACTATTCCCAAGGTTGCACAGTCTGCTTACATTAGACGCCATTCTTCACCTAGCAGCACTAGTCAGGTTGCCATTATTTGGGCCCTGAAGAAGGATGCATTTTAAGACTCTCAAAATGTGATAACATAAGTTTATTTTTTCAAGATTTGAGTAAAGCCTCGTACACGCGATCGTATTTTCATCGGACAAAGCGTAGGACTTTTGTCCGAATGGCGTTGCCCAGGAACTTGTATTGCATACATTCGGCCAACATACACAAAACTACATGGTTTTTCAGCTCTTTAGCGCCACCCTTTGGGCAATTTCTGCTAATGTTGTGTTATGGTGAGCATTGCTTCTGAGCATGCGTGTTTGTACTTTGGAGTTTTGTCCGACAGACTTGTGTACACACGATTGGATAATTCGACAACACACATTTGTTGGCGGACAATTTTAAAGCATGCTATCCCACATTTGTCGGCAGAAAATCCAACAACAATTGTCCGATGGAGCATACAAACGGTCGGATTTTCCGACAACAGCCTGTCATTGCACAAATCCCATCGGATAATCTGATCTTGTGTACAAGGCTAAAGTAATAGGACAAAAACTCCACACATTACCAAACTGAAAATTGTTTGACTACAATAAATAAATGTAAAAAATAATAATTTAGAAAATATATACTGACTTTACTAAAATATAGCAGGGGAGCAGTGGTTGTCTTCTTTCACACACAATGACCCTTTCACACACAAAGTGAATTTTCACTTTGCATAGTGAATCTTCACTTATCCTAATGAATGAGGTAAAACAAAGTAAACATTTGCAGGGAATAACCTTATACAAGGAAAATTAACAAAAAAGTTAATTTTTGCTTGCACATGATTGGATTCCTGAATTCATCACAACTTTACCTTATTTACTAAGCTAAGAAAAAATGTATTTAGGTTATTGAATGACGTGAAGTTGTTTGGATTTCAATCATCCAACTATGGGGTTGATTTACTAAAACTGGAGAGTGCAAAATCTGGTGCAGTTTTGCATAGAAACCAATCAGCTTCCAGTTTTTTTTTGTCAAAGTTTTATTAAACAAGCTGAAGTTAGAAGCTGATTGGCTACCATGCACAGCTGTACCAGATTTTGCACTCTCCAGTTTTAATAAATCGACCCCTATGTGTGAGCACAATATTGGATAATCTTTGAAAGTGAAATCTCCTGTTGCTTCACCTCATTCACTAAAATAAGTGAAAAATTCACTTTGAAAGCGAACGCGATCTACTCCTTTATTTGTTCAAACCCTCAGCCTCAGCCTGGACATCTTGAAATGAGCCATGCAGAATGGGGGGGGGGGGGGGGGGGGTTTCAGCAAATTTCAGTTTGAAGTTTATGGTGTTAAAGATAATCTGTAAAATGTTAAATACACTGGTTTATTGTGACACAAAATATTTACCGTATTTATCGGCGTATAACACACAATTTTGCCCCGTGATAATAGGGGGCAAATTTGCAGGTGCGTGTCATATGCCGATAGTGTACCTTGGAAGGTAAGGAGGGGGACGACCACACAGCCAGAATTCACGAGCCATCATCTCCTGTTCGGCTCTCACGTCACACACACAGTCCCGCCTCCGCCACTGCCATTGGACCAGTGTTCTGTCCACCACAGTAGCTGGTCCAATGTCGATGGCGGAGGCGGGACTGTGTGTGACTGCCGAGTGAGAGCCAAACAGGAGATGACGGCTCTGTGATTTCATGCCCTGTCCAGGCTGCATTGATGGTGAGGTTGTATTGAGGCTAAAAAGGGACATTGATAAGGCTGCATGATGAGATGGGCATTAATAAAGCTGCATGATGAGATGGGATATGATAAGGTCACATTGATCAGGCTGCATTGATCAGGCTGCAGATGGGCATTAATCAGGCTGCAGATGGGCACTGACCCTTATTTTAATTCAAAGTTATTTAGTTAAAAAATATTTTTTTCCTGAAACTTCCCTTTTAACATGTAGGTGCGTGTTATACGCTGATAAATACTGCATATGCAATATTTTATATTTACCTAACTAGAGAAAAAAATTGACAATATGCATCACTTTAAAAAGCCTTTTCAGGTTACCATGAATAATGACCCTAGAATTACTGCACTCATGCCAACGTTTGCGGCGATGTGTAACGAGTAGTGCAATCATTGTCCTTTTACAATTAGTTTTGATGCCATCACAACAGCCCCTTATGTGATAGCTTACTGTAATGGCAAGTTATCCTTACTGAAACATCATGGGACTATTACACCCCTTTTGTCTCCCCTATACGCCACTGAAGTCAGTGGAGCAGACATTATGCTCCATTAGCTTATTTGCTGGACACAGCAGTTAGGAAAAGTCAGAGCCAAATCTAGAAGTTTCACCAGAATTTCACCAGAATTCACCAGAGAGGAGATCAGTGAAAAGATGTTCATTAGTCTCCCTCTGTTTCACCCACCATGCTGGTCCCTGGCCCACAGAAAACAAGTTAGAAAAAAGAATGTATAATGTTTGGGGGTTGTAAGTAATTTTCTAGCAAAAAAACATGTTTTTAACTTGTAAACAACACATCTGAAAAAGAGGCTCGGTCCTTAACCTCCCTGGCGGTATTGCCGAGTCTGGCTCTGGGTGGAAATCAAGTACCATTAGCGGTATCCCCGAGCCAGACCCGGGATCGCATCGCAGTATCCAGGCAGAGTTCCTTACATTGTCCCTTGGATCCTGCGATGTCTCCCGGCTGTGTGAGCGAGCTGTTTCCTCGCTCGATTCACACAGTGCCCCAAGTGCCGCCAAGCTCCGTTCCCTGCGACGTTACGACACACAGGGGCAGAGAAGGTGCAAAATTTAAAAAAGTAAATACACAATACACATACAGTATACTGTAATCTTACAGATAACAGTACTGTATAAAATAATTACACACCCCTTTTGTCCCTAGTGGTCTGTCCAGTGACCTGCATGCACTTTTATATTATATATATAGTTTTATATATTTTTCTGCCTGGAAACTGTAGATTGTCCATAGCAACCAAACAGTGTCCCTTTATGTCAAAAGTGGTTTTAGACCAGATAGAAAACAGCGATAATACATTAGAATCACTTGCAGAATTGAGCGATAGCGATTTGTGGGGAAATTTGTCATCAAACACTGAAAGCAATGACAGCGACAATTCTGCAACTGAGCAAATTTCAGTGTTTTTGATTTGATTACATCATTGAATAATTGTTATTATATTATTATTTGTTATAATTATTTATAGTTATTTATTATATTATAATTTATGATTTTGTGTTTCAAACTTTATCATACATGGGATGTCTACTAGACTCTTGTTTGGACAGATTTAAGTGAGTTATTCCTAAGAATTACAGGCCTACAATATATAAAAAAAAAAATTCCATGCAAAACAATGTACCGCTTTCAGCACCAAAAATCTGAAAGAATCATACCGCCAGGGAGATTAAAAGTGGTTTTACTGCTTGTTCAATATATACTTTGTTTGCATAGTCTGGGCACTGATTTACTTTAAAGTTATTCTTTTCAGTGCAAGAGCCGCTGAATAGAATGTTTACTGCCTACACAAAATCAGTGTAATTATTACAATTATCCAATTTTCCAGCATGCTATTTATTATGTTGTTGTTGACACGTGCTGCAAACAAACCATAATTTTCAAAGAAAATAATTAAATGAGCAATGTTAATTAAGCACTTCCACTGCAGAACATGACTTTTAGTATGTATATGCCTAATTATTAAACTGAAATCATGTCTGATGTCATATCCCCTTGTTACTTAGGTGCACTCTGAAATTTAATGGCATCAAAACATAAATACAGGTGGAATATTATTCTCAAATAGATTCTTTCTTTCATTAACTTATTATCCAAGAATGTGTGTTACATTTCTGGGCCCAGATTGTTATACAGGTACAAGTTTTACAATTTTAATGCAAACTATAATAATAAGGAGCGAATATCACTTAAATGTATTTAATTTTGTTTGTCCAGCATAATATAATAAATAACTTCATTATTAATGATAGAGAAGTGAGGTATATACTTGGAGATACACGTCTTAATTTTATTGGTATTGCATTAAAAATATATGTATATTTTTCTACATATTTTAAAGTCAGAAAGCAATAAATATATATATATATTTTTTTTCAGTTTTAAGAGATTATTTTTTTTAGTGTAGATCAGGGGTGCCCCACTGCTGGCCCTTTGATGTGGCCCGCGACCTCCTGCTCTGAGATGGTGGTCCGTCAAGACCAGATTGCAGGTTCCTGACCCGCCATCCCAGAGTATCAGTGTTGAGAATGGAACCGGTGGTAGAGGAAGCATGCAGCTGCAGTAGAGAGCAGAGCCAATGCTTCCTGTATAGCGCCGGCTCCTGTTACAGGCGGAGTGATACTAAATGCACTCCGCCTGGGACAGCAACAGCCAGCGTATCACAGGGTGATTCCTGAAATGAAGATTGTGTCAGTTTTTTATTAAAATCACATTGCAATGGACATACCTGTTGTATTTATGCACTGATTACTCTGGGCTGCTTTTAAAATGATCTGCATGTGCAACGCAGTGAGCCCATGGGTTACCTGTACCGAACCATAGACTTCTGTTATTACCTGTGGGTTTGGTGCACTTTCTGAATTCGCACCAAAACGCCCGAATGCAGCCGTTTTGGTGCATTTTCAGACAGTGCACGACACCTACAGGATATAACTGAATTCTATGGCAAAGTGCAGCTAACCCACAGGAAAGCCACAGGTGCATTGCACTGCACGTGTGGTGTGTGTAAACCGCAGCACATTAATGTGAAAGCAGCCCTAGTCTGATCAGGTCCGTTTTTAGGTGGACCCAATCTGACCCTCTATTCTCCTCTATGGTGGACTTGTGTCCATTTACATCTGCCTACCTCCAATCCACTAAAAATAAGGAGGGGATCAGTCACTTTCCATCTGGGTGGATTGCATTGAAGGGCCCAAAGAGTAAAGTATACTGTGTCTGCCCTGCATATGCAGAGCTCAACCTGTCATCCGCCCACTCCACTCATTGTGGCCCGCAACTGGTTACCATGTTGCTTAACCACTTCCCGCCCGGTCAATAGGCAATTGACGTCCGGGAAGTGGTTGTGAAATCCTGACTGGACGTCTATTGACGTCCTGCAGGATTTCATGCCGGCGCGCGCCCGTGGGGACACGCAGCGTGGCGATCGGTGATGCGGGGTGTCAGTCTGACACCCTGTATCTCCGATCTCGGTAAAGAGCCTCCGGCGGAGACTATTTACCATGTGATCAGCCGTGTCCAACCACGGCTGATCACGATGTAAACAGGAAGAGCCGTTGATCGGCTCTTCCTCACTCGCGTCTAACAGATGCGAGTAGAGGAGAGCCGATCGGTAGCTCTCCTCACAGGGGGGGTTCGCGCTGATTGTTTATCAGCGCAGCCCCCCCTCGGATGCCAACACTGGACCACCAGGGAGTGCCCCCCAGTGCTCAATAGAGCAAAAAGCAAAGAAAAAAAAACACCAATAAAAATAAATAAATAACACAATCGATGCCAATCAGTGCCCACAAATGGGCACTGACTGGCAACATGGGCACTGGCTAAAATGATGTCCAGCAATGCCATCAGTGCCACACCTCAGTGTCCATCAGTGCCACCCAGTGTCCATCAGTGCCACCTCTTAGTGCCCATCTATGCCCAGTGCCCACCTATCAGTGCCCATCTGTGTCACCCATAAGTACCCATCAGTGCCACCCATAAGTGCCACCCATGAGTGCCCATCAGTGCCGCCAAAGAGTGCCTAGTGCCGCCTATGAGTGCCCATCAGTGCCGCCTATGAGTGATCATCAGTGCCGCCTATGAATGCCCATCAGTGCAGCATACCAGCGCCGCCTATCAGTGCCCATCAGTGCCGCCTATCGGTGCCCATCAGTGCCGCCTATTGGTGCCCATCAGTGCCACCTCATCGGTGCACATCAGTGCCACCTCATCGGTTCCCAATCAGTGCCGCCATATCAGTGCCCATAATTGAAGAAGAAAACTTACTTATTTACAAAAAAAATTAACAGAAAAAAATAAAAACATTTTTTTTTTTTAAATGTCAGTCTTTTTTTAGTTGTTGCGCAAAAAATAAAAATCGCAGAGGTGATCAAATACCACCAAAAGAAAGCTCTATTTGTGGGAACAAAATGATAAAAATGTAATTTGGGTACAGTGTAGCATTCAAATTGCGACAGTGCTGAAAGCTGAAAATTGGCTTGGGCAGGAAGGTGCGTAAGGCAGGAAGGTGCGTAAGTGCCTGGTATGGAAGTGGTTAAAGCAATATTAAAGCCTTGTTTTTTTTTATTTAAATAGCAAACATATTATACTTACCTGCTCTGTGCAACGGATCCTCCTCTTCTTGGGTCCCACGCCAGTGCTCCTGGCCCTTCCCTCCTGCTGGGTGTCCCCACAGCAAGCAGATTACTCTGGGGGCACCCAAGCTGGGGTGTTCCCGACCCGCGGCTCTGTGTGTTCATTAATACATGGAGCCGCGGCTCTGCCCTGCCCCCTTCATCCCCTTTGTCTCCTGATTGCCTGTGATTGACAGCAGCGGGAGCCAATGGCTCCCACTGCTGCCAAAAGCTAATTGGGAGTGCGAGTCCCCGGAGAGGCAAGGTTTTCGGGGACATCGCTGGATTGAGATGGGGCTAAGGTAAGTATTAGGGGGGCTGGGGGGCTGCACACAGAAGGAAAAAACCTTATGCTTTTACAACTACTTAAGGTGGCCCTTAATCTTCAAAAGGTTGGGCACCCCTGGTGTAGATATAAGTACTAATTTACATTTTTAAGTTGTCCTATTTATTATGATAACAACATTAGGTTTCTTGTATTAAATAGTGTCCCTATGTATTTTGGAAAGTAAAGATTATTTTTTATACTGTGCTTATTTTTTTTTAATGCTTGCAACAAGATGAAAATAACATAAAAAGCACAGAAATAAAAAATATTAGCACAAAAATGTACCTACAACTAACTGAATAAAACAATTCAAAGTGTGGTCAAGTAGTATTTCATAAAGCATAATTATAACACGAAGAATCTATTGAAGATAGGGGAAAATATTAACAAAACTTCAGTGTCCAAACCAAAGTTGTCCTTGGGTCTGCCCAAATCCTGGTACAGTAGCTTATTCTATTAGGTTTGCCTGCACAAAGTCCTTATCAGCTTGTTTAATCTATTAAACATGTATCAGGCCGTGCCACTGGGAGGTGTTTACCAAAAAGACATTCTGTGTGAGAATTAACATCTTGATTCTAGCAAATTTACCACTGAGATTACATAGCGGTAAATTCCTGAATCTCAAGAATAAACTCAAGTCATTTAGGAGATACTTAATGAATGTTTAAATCTTTTTTGAAAGGTTGGGAAAATAGCACAACCTTTTTTCAGAATTAGAAACACAAAGACATAGTAAGATGCATCATAAGTGCATTTACAGAATGGGAAACAGGCATTTGCTTTTGAATTGTTTACAATGCATTTACAAGACATTTCTATCATGTGCGGTCACATACACAGACCACAAATAAATGATTTCACAAGCATCCTCAAAAAATATGTTCTCACATGCATCAGATATCTGGAAATTGTACTAGTGTGTCCATACCTTTATCCATTCAGTATTAAAATACATTATAGACTCAAAAAGTATAACATTCACTTAATGTATTTATATGAATATATATATTTATACAGTATTATATATATATATATATATATACACCGATATATATATATATATATATATATATATATATATATATATATATATATATACACAGTATCTTACAAAAGTGAGTACATGCCTCACATTTTTGTAAATATCTTATTATATCTTTAAAGTGTGATGTAAATGTAATGTAGTGAGTGTACAGCTTGTATAACAGTGTAAATTTGCTGTCCACTCAAAATAACTCAACACACAGCCATTAATGCCTAAACTGCTGGCAACAAAAGTGAGTACACTCCTAAGTGAAAATGTCCAAATTTGGCCCAATTAACCATTTTTCCTCCCCAGTGTGAAGAGACCAAGATAAACGTATTTGGTTTAAAGCATTTGTGGCGGCAACAAGCTGAGGAGTACAAAGACAAGTGTGTCTACAGTGCCTACAGTCAAGCATGGTGGTGGGAGTGTCCTGGTCTAGGGCTGCATGAGTGCTGCAGGCACTGGGGAACTACAGTTCATTGAGGGAACCATGAATGCCAACATGTACTGTAACATACTGAAGCAGAGCATGATCACTTCCCTCTGGCGACTGGGCCGCAGGGCGGTATTCCAACATAACGACCCAAAACACACCTCCAAGACAACCACTGCCTTGCTAAAGAAGCTGAGGGTAAAGGTGATGGACTGGCCAAGCATGTCTCCAGACCTAAACCTTATTGAGCATCTGTGTGGCATTCTCAAATGGAAGGTGGAGGAGCACAAGGTCTCTAACATCCACCAGCTCTGTGATGTCGTCATGGAGGAGTGGAAGAGGACTCCAGTGGCAAACTGTGAAGCTCTGATGAACTCCATGCCCAAGAGGGTTAATGCAGTGCTGGAAAATAATGGTGGCCACACAAAATATTGACACTTTGGGCCAAATTTGGACATTTTCACTTAGGGGTGTACTCACTTTTGTTAATAGTGTTTTAGATATTAATAGCTGTGTGTTGAGTTATTTTGAGGGAACAGCAGAGAAAATCACAGAAAAAGTGCTACTTATGCAGTCATGTGCAGAAGGGCTTCTTCATAAAGACCCGTGTTAATGGTTAATGGTTAACACAGGTCTTTATGAAGAAGTCCTTCTGCACATGACTGCATAAGTAGCACTTTTTCTGTGATTTTCTCTTCAAAGAATGATTCAATGGCAATTTTCAAATGTTTTGTACCAATAAATGTATAACTTTTTTATGAAAAGGTTTTCGTGTTCTCTCAATTCTTGTGTTGTGGGTTTGGCGAAAGTCACCGCCATATATACACATTATCTCTTATTATATCTTCCCCATGTTGCATCTTGAACGTCCCATACTCCACTCCGATTCGGGGACCTTTTCTAATCCTAACCATATTTAGGGACATGGATGCTTCAGGATATTCCAATATAATAGTGCCTGCTCTATAATTCATTTATATATACACACACACACACATACACACACAAACATACATAACAGGTTTGAAAATTAATTACAGCATTTAAAAACATTTTTTTTCCTAGAATTGATAGATGCCTCAGGCACTCTTGGATTTCAGCAATAAGCACACAACAATCTTCGTACATACTATATTAAAACCAGAAATGAAATAACGGACACTAGTGGAAACGTTGCTTTAAAAAAATCGTATTTCTTCTAGGAAGAGTAAACGTCTTGGATGAGAGGAGAGATTTGGGCAGCGTTTAAGTTAACAAGCCCTCTGACAGCTCTGGGATTTTCCCAGTGTTTTATATTAAAAAACATGAGCATGGTATATGGGCTTTGCTGATAAGAGGAGGAAAAATGAATTGGCAAACACTTTTCCCAGACAAGACAGCAGAGGACTGTTTGAACAAGGTAGAAATTGGACAGCTTGACTGGCTGATCACAGAGCTGATATTCAAAGATTTTCTGCTCTATATAATAGTTTTAACTTTAGGTTCCTGAAATTATACTGAACATAAATTGCATTCTGTGTCAAAATGGAAAGCAAAAATGAAAATGCTGGGATCTCTGTGTTCAAATACGAAACTATTCCTTTGGCTAAACTCCACCTTTAACCGTATTTTCCATAATCCTTGTCCTATAACTTTCAAATCCAGTTTAATGTAAAATATGTGTCATGCTGTCTCTGATTGTCAAGAGATCTTCAAACCTATGTTATTCAGTATTAGGTCCTAAAATGCATTGTTTCAGAAACTGTCTGGGGTGTGCATGAACTGTGACTGTAAGGCCCCGTACACACGACCAAACATGTATGCTGAAACTGGTCCGCGGGCCAGTTTCAGCATACATGTTTGGTCGTGTGTAGGCGCGAGCGGGCAGATTTCCAGCAAACATTTGCCCGCCGGGCCTTTTCCCAGCAGACAAATATTCCTGGACGTGTTTTAAAACCGTCCGCTGGAATCCTGCCCGCTCGGACATGTACGGTCGTCAGTACAGACCTACCGTACATGTCCGAGCGCCCGCCGTCCCTCGCATGCGTCGAATGAGTTTGACGCATGCGTGGAAGCATTTAAATGGCAGGCCCGCCCACGTCGCCGTGTCATCGCCGCGGCTACGCCGCGGCCACGCCCCGCGTATTGTTTACGCGCGGACTTCTGTACGATGGTTAGTACAGCCATCGTACAGAAGCCCTCGGGCAAACATGTACGTGAAAACGGTCCGACGGACCGGTTTCATCGTACATGTTTGCTCGTTAGTACCCGGCCTTAAAGAAACGCAATTCTAAAAAAGGTAATTAGGTAAAAGAGAGACGTGAGATTTGGTTTAAAGAGAATGTGTCAGATAAAAGAAAAAAGTCCGAAATATGTTTACAATTGAAATTCCTATTGTGGCATCCACTGAAAGAAGAAACTACATCATAGGTCCTTCTCCAACAAGCCAAAGTCAAATCTATGTTCTCCACAGTTATGGATGTATAGGATAGCGTGCCCCCTGTTGGTCATTGTGGTTCCTCCTGCCAGCCTCCACCTTGTGTACTATACTAAGGTGGTGACCAACATAAGTTAAGCACAATGCCTAGCAGGGTACAGTCCATCTGATGCACCTGGTTGTGTCAGTAGCAATGTTGGTAAGTGTAGAAGAAAACGTAGATTTGACTCACTGCTCAGCAGAGAGGTAAGAATCCAATGTCTTTTACCCCTGGCTTTTGCAGGCTGAATATTTTATACAAGGTAAAGGGTGACTTTAAGATGGTGGATCCTAAGTGACATTATACAGTTTAAAACATTACCTCATGATATTTCTTTACAGTTTTTCCTGACATACATGTGCAGGATTTGGTATACGGAGTCCCACAGCCGCAGTTTCCTCCACAGCGTTTGACAAGGAGGCATCGTGGAAAAAACACAGCGCTTGTAACCTTCAGTTCTTCCCGTAGGTTTACTGTGAAATTTCTTGGGGTGCAGCTGTATCGCTTGACATCATCATTTAGCCTGTCTAAATTAACTAAAAAAGAAAAGTCATCATCAACGGTTAACCTAAAAATAACCATGAACGGCATTATCATCATCAACTGTGGCAAAATCTGCAAGAGTATTGTTACCATCATCGGTTATAGTAAACTCAACATGAACAAAGTTATCATTATATATTACATGAATGCTGAACTCCAGGAAAGGTAAACACCCTTCCTTGCAGTGGGGCTGTACTTGTGTATGTTTAGGGGGCTTGGTAAAGCAGACCGGTCTCTGCACTTTGGGGGTCTATTGTTCCCTTGGCATCATCAAGATTGATGAAAGTACTATAGCCCAGCCTCGAAACCTTAGTGACTTGGAGAGGATCTGCAAAGAGGAGTGGGATAAAATTCCTCCTGAGATGTGTGCAAAACTTGTGGCCAACTTCAAGAAACGCCTGACCTCTCTGATTGCCAACAAGGGGTTTGCCACCAAGTACCAAGTCATGTTTTGTGAATACTTATTTAATTCATTAAAATGCAAATCAATTCATAACTTTTTTGAAATGCGTTTTCTAGATATTTTTGTTGTTATTCTGTCTCTCACTGTTAAAATAAAATAAACCTACCATTAAAATTATAGACTGATCATTTATGTGTCAGTGGGCAAACGAACAAACTCAGCAGATGATCAAATACTTTTTCCCCCTCTCTGTATTTTATGTCTCATAGATCTATTTTTATTTAAACTTGATCCTATAGTTCTAAAAGATAAAATACTCCATTCTCTGTTCACCCCCATGATGAATAATTACGTTTAAAGCCCTTAGATCTTCTCATGATATTCCCCTTCGGAAGCATTATAGTTACCTGCAAATCAGACACTTTCTCCAACAACTCAAATGTGCCCAACCCACCGCATACACTTTGACCCCCTTTGAGAGCATTTGTAGGGCCCAACCTCACTCTCCGGGTTTGGTATCCTTAATTTATTATTTTTTAATTTCCTCTAGGAAACCCCCAGTGAGAGCATATCATCTCCAATGGGAGGGAGACTTGGGTAAAAAACTGGATCCAGAGGACTTGCAGATCATGACGGTGTCCCTTATGAAGAGCTCCAGGAATGTCCTCACCATGGAGAATGCATACAAGATATTTTATAGGTGGTATTACACGCCAGCCAGGATAGCTTGTTTTATTCCTTCCTATTCCCCTAATTGTTTTCGGGGTTGCTCCCTGGAAGGCACAATGACCCACATTTGGTGGATATGTCCTAAGGTGTGCAGACTATGGGTCTGGGTCTAATCCCTTCTACATAACATGCTTCATTCCAACCTTAAGAGGGACCCGTATAAAGCTCTTTTATGTAAACCCATCCTTGCACTTCTACGCCCGGAACGCCAATTAGCCCAGCACCTTTTTAATGCTACTAAGTTGCTACTAAGTTGACCATTGCGAGGGCATAGAAAACCCCTGTGCTCAGCTTTGAGGCAGTTAAAAATTGCATGAACGAAATTATGATTAAGGAGAAGCTAATGTCCCTCACCTCTGACACCCACAGCAAATCCCTCAGGGTCTGGCAACCTTGGATAACGAGTCACCGACCTTCTAGGTTTAATACTCAACTTCTCTCAATCTAGGAGCCTCTGGATGCACCTCCCCCTTTTTCTTTGATGAACTCTTTATCCTCTTCTTTTCTTTCTCGTTTGTTTCTATTCTCTTAGGCATATCCCGTCTCCTACTCTCTGTAGTCTATCTGTTCACTTAATTTTCCTGCGTACTTTCACTGAGACTCCTGACTTTATGGAGTCGATCCAGTGTTGATGGTTATGGTGTTACAGGACACCCAGAATGGAGAGATCAAGCACAATTAAACCAAATAAAAAAAAATTCAATCTCTGAATGTTCTATGTACATTGTATCTTCTTATTGTACCATTGACTGTTGTAACAAGTATATATAGTATCCCACTATTGGGATTCTCCTTTTCATTATATGTACTGATCTGCTGTGATTGTTTTTTTTTCTATCAATAAATCTTTGTAAAAGAAAAGATAAAATACATGCGTCGTCTACTCATTCTTTAGCTTTGCTAATAAACCTAAGACCTAATCACATGAAAACAAAAAAAGCTGTTTCTAAAAGTAAACTCAAGGCAAGCAGCAATATACAATGCAGTGGGTATAACTTATTTTTTTTTATGTTACTTAGGTCATTTAAATTTCACATGTTGGTAGAGTAACTCTACCTGTATAGTAACTATTCTTCTTTATCATTGCAGGTAAATGGATACCAAGCAGAAGCAACATGCTGTTATTGAATCTTGATGAAGAGGGGTGCAGGCTGACCAACATCCACAGAAAGCTACAGAATGTTTACAGAGATGACACCACTGTCAAGAGCAATGTCTTATCATTGGTAACTCTTGTCAATGTTGTCATCTCTGTAAGCATTTGGCAGCCTTCTGTGGATGGTGAACAACCTGCAACCTCCTTTGTGAAAAACGTAATGGAAGCAAGTTGCTTCTGCTTGAAATACATTATTCATCTACAATGAAAAAGAAGAAGAAAAAGTTGCTATAGAGGAAGAGTTATGCCGCATACACACGATCGGTTCGTCTGATGAAAACAGTCTGATGGACTGTTTTCATCAGACGAACCGATGGTGTGTGGGCCCCATTGTTGATTTTCCCATCGGTGAAAAAACTTAGAACCTGTTTTAAAATTATCTGATGGTTAAAAAAACGATAGAAAAAAACGATCGTCTGTGGGGAAATCCATCAGTTAAAAATCAACGCATGCTCAGAATCAAGTCGACGCATGCTTGGAAGCATTGAACTTCATTTTTCTCAGCACGTCGTTGTGTTTTACATCATCGCATTCTGACACGATCGGTTTTTTAACTGATGGTGTGTAGGCAAGACTGATGAAAGTCAGTGTCATCGGATATCTGATGAAAAAATTCATCAGACCGTTTTCATCGGATGAACCGATCGTGTGTACAGGGCATTACTCTATCAACATGTGAAATTTAAACAACCTATGTAAGCTTATAAAAAAGGTTATGCCCACCTTTGCATTACTTTTGATACAGCCCTCATATTTCAATAGATTTGTAACACTGTCATATGAAAGGCAAATAAGACACTAGGGGAGGTTTCAGGTGTTGGCCGCCTGCTTTGATTATCAAAGAGCAGTGCAAAACGTTGGGGTCAATGCACCACAACATGACAAAACTAATTTAACATAACAAAAAGCTTTAAAATGTAAGTGGCAATGTATAATTTTAAAAACTGCAAATGTGTAAATGAAGCCCAAAAGTTGAGTGACACTTTTAAACATGTGAAGAATTTAAACAAGTTTCAGGAAGTTTTCTGGAAGAAACTGTATTGGAGAACAAGAGGGCATCTATTTGATTCTAAGCTCTTATGAGCAGGGCCTTCTCAACCCTCTTGACAGAGGGGGACATGGAGGGTGACACCAAGCACGGAGGGGCAGAGCAGCAGCACGGAGGGGGGACACAGAGCATGGAGGGGGAGAGCAGAACAGAGGAGGACAGCAGCAGCATGGAGGGGGGACAGGGAGCATGGAGGGGGAGAGCAGAACGGAGGAGGACAGCAGCGGCACAGAGGGGGGACACGGAGCATGGAGGGGGAGAGCAGAATGGAGGAAGACAGCAGCAGCACAGAGGGGAAGAGCAGCACGGATGGAGAACTGGAGGAGGCTACAGGGACA
This sequence comes from Rana temporaria, assembly GCF_905171775.1. Taxonomy (NCBI): domain Eukaryota; kingdom Metazoa; phylum Chordata; class Amphibia; order Anura; family Ranidae; genus Rana; species Rana temporaria. Next base: position 58,244,804 of record NC_053490.1, read on the forward strand.
GCCAGGAATCGGGTACAAGTACTCGGGGAAATGCTTGGTATCGGTACCAATACCGATACTAGTATCGGTATCGGGACAACCCTAATAATAATAATTTTTGGAGACCAGCAAGGAGAAGGAGAAGCTTCAAAGTGAATCTGTGCTTTGCCCATGCTCCACAAACTGCACATACTGTACTTACCTTCCCTTCCTTCCCCTACCATTGTGCATTCTGCCAATTGTAAAAAAGGAACCCCTATGTAAACTCAGAGCATCTACTTTACAGGAATAAATAGCTGGTGCTAAACTATACATATGAGAAACACATCCCTTATGCCTCTCATCCTAAATGTGAAGTTTCCTTTAGAGAGAGACAGACAAAAAGGAGAAGCCACTGCTGTGTTCTTTATTTGATTATATAAGATAGAGTGTGTCCAAAGATGGGCAACAGTAATACAGAAACTTCTGGGGTTTGAAAATATCAGAAGAGACTGCTGGAACCTAATATGTACAGTCTGGAGGTAAGATGGGAAAGGGCAAACATGACTGAAACCTTTAAATACATTAGGAGTGTGAATTAGGTTCATATGAAGACCTAGCACACATGGATATGACCTCAACCTAGTAGCAGAACATTTCCAAACTAATCTTGGAAAATATTAATTTACCAAAATGATGATGCTTAGAGAAGACAGCAGTTGTAGTCAGTCAATTAAAAGTAAGTGGATTCAGACATGCATGGGACACACACAAATCTATACAAAAAAGTAAAAAATATATATAAATAATAAAATTGGGCCAGACTCGATGGACCATTTGGTCTTTTTCTGCTATCTCTATTCTATGTTTCTATTTGGAAAACACAGAATGCTCTGCAAAACCTGCATCATGGGTGCATCCTGCATTAACCTCCCTGGCGGTATGATTCTGTCTGGAATTACGTACCAAAAGCGGTACATTTATTTTGCAAGGAAATTGGCGTTTTATACTGTAGGCCTGTAATTTTTAGAAATAACTCACTTAAATCTGACCAAGCAAGAGTCTTGTAGGCATCCCGGGTATGATTTTTTTTTTTAAAACAAAATTATAAATTATAATATAATAAATAATTATAAATAATTATAACAAATAATAATATAATTATAATAAAAATTATTCAATAATGTAATCAACTCAAAATCACTGAAATTTGCAGTTGCAGAATTGTCACTGTCATTATTTTATTTTTTTTATGACGAATTTCCCCGCAAATCGCTATCGCACATTTCTGCAAGTGATTATAATTTATTATCGCTGTTTTCTAGCTGATCTAAAACCATTTTTGACATAAAGGGACACTTTTGGACAATCTACAGTTTTTAGGCAGAAATTACATTTTTTATTATATAAAAGTACATGCAGGACACTGGGCAGACCACTAGGGACAAGGGGGGTGTGTATTTTTTACATACAGTACTGTAATCTATAAGATTACAGTATACTGTATGTAATGTGTTTGTTTACTTTTTTGAATTTGGCGCCGTTCTCCGTCCCCGTGCGTCGTAACGTCGCAGGGAACGGAGATCGGCGTCACACGGGGACTGTGAATCGAGCGAGGAGGTCCCGCTCGCTCACACAGCGGGTGGCATCGCTGGATCCAGGGACAAGGTGAGTAAACCAAGCCTGTGGATCCAGCGAAAGGTAAGCCCGTCCAGCCCGAGCGTGACTCGGGTTTGCCGATCCTAACATGTAAAACCAACCCCGAGTCACGCTCGGGTTTACCGTCAGGGGGGTTAAATGTTTATTTAAATAAATATTTTACCCAAACAATACAAATTATACAAATCAATCGATAAACGCTTATTGCGATTATTTTTACCAAAAATAGGTAGAAGAATACGTATCGGCCTAAACTGAGGAAAAAAAACGTTTTTTATATCTTTTTTGGGGATATTTATTAAATATTGCATTTTTTTCAAAATTGTCGCTCTATTTTTGTTTATAGCACAAAAAATAAAAACCGCAGAGGTGATAAAATACCACCAAAAGAAAGCTCTATTTGTGGGAAAAAAAGGACGCCAATTTTGTTTGGGAGCCACGTCGCAGGACCGCGCAATTGTCAGTTAAAGCAACGCAGTACCGAATCGCAAAAAGGAGCAAGGTCCTTAACCCCCTTGGCGGTAAACCCGAGCGTGACACAGGGTGGGTTTTTTATTTTATGTTACGATCGGTATCCCCGAGTCACGCTCGGGGTGGATGTGCAGAGAGCGCAGCGGTGTTCCTTACCTTCTCCAGGTGATCCAGCGATGATCTATCATTGCTGTGATCGCCGCCGAGACCCCCGCTGCTCCGTCCATCGCTCATCTGACTTCCTGGTTCCATTCCCTGCACCGCAATGGTGCATGGGAGCGGAACTGGGAGGGAAATTCAAAAGTTGCACCAACACAAACACATAAAAAGGTGGTGATACAATGTAATCTGAGAGGATTACACTGTATCACCTTGAAAACTGACACAGTGCCCTTTCAGTGCCCCTTGCCATTGTCATTTGTGACATATAAAAACATATAAAACCCTATAAAAAATGGCATCAAAAAAGCGCTGTCCTCCAAATGCGCTTTTGGATCAGCTGAGCGACAGCGATAGCGGCAGCGACACAGAGTTGATCGCAGATCAGAGCGACAGTGAATCGTGGGGAGATTTATCATCTGGATCTGACACTGAGACTGATCCAGAAAGTGACGCCGCCGATGATCCCGCACCTGACCTGAGTGATGTGCGCACTTGGTGCCCTATAGACAGCGATGCGGACCAGGCAGCGCCCCCGAGGTTCCGATTCACTGGATCTCCTGGGATGAAGGTTGATGTGGAGGCCAACAACCCTCTGGCGTACCTGAAACTTTTTCTATCTGAGGAGGTAATTTTAAAAATTGTGATGGAGACCAATCGCTACCACGATCAGCAATCTGCTACGCTGCGTGGCAGATTTTCCAGATCCAGAAAATGGGACCCGGTCACTGAGGAGGACATCTGGAATTTTCTGGGACTCATCATCCTTCAGGGGGTGGTGGGCAAACCGCTCCAGAAATGGTACTGGACCACCAATAAGATGCTGGCCACTCCATTTTTTGGCACTGTGATGTCCGAGTATCGTTTTTCACTAATTATGAAAAACGTACACTTCGCCAACAACAAAGAATTTGACAAGGCCACGCATCCTGCGCCAAAGCTAAAAAAAATCTGGGAGGTGTGCCAGATGATTGTCGCCAACTTTCAGCGGACCTATGTGCCAGAAAGGGATGTCAGTGTGGACGAAAGTCTGATGGCCTACAAGGGACGCCTGAGTTGGATCCAATTTATTGCGTCCAAAAGAGCGCGCTTTGGCATCAAATTTTATATGCTCTGTGAATCATCCACCGGGTATATATGGAATGCGGTCATTTACACCGGGAGAGGTACCAAGTTCTACCTCAGGTACAGCCACTATGGGATGGCCACATCGTCTGTCCTTTCACTGCTGGGCCCATTACTGAACCAGGGATACTGCGTGACAACGGACAATTTTTATACGTCACCGGAACTTTATGAGGTTTTGCTCCTCAATAAAACGGATGGGTATGGTACCGTTAGGCCAAACCGGCGTGACATGCCATCTATGTTTGGCAAGAAGAAATTAAAAAAAGGAGAGATGGTTGCCTTTCAAAAGGGTAAAATGATGGCAATGCGCTGGCGAGACAAAAAGGACGTGTGTCTCCTGAGCACTGTGCACAGCACCTCCATTACCATGGTCCGCACAAAATACGGAAAAGATCGTGATCGACTATAATCACACGATCGGAGGTGTCGACCGAGCCGATCAGGCAATGACATTTTACCCGGCAATGCGAAAACAACAAAAGAAGTACTATAAAAAGATTTTCAGGCATCTCCTTGAACAATGTCTTTGGAACGCTTATATTCTTTATAAAGAAAACATGAACATACCTCTTGTTCATTCTGACTTTATATGGAAAGTGGCTGAACAGATCTTTATCAATCACCCAACGCCATCAGTATCTGCTAACAGACCCGGACGACGCTCTGTTGACGTTGGGAATCCAGAACGCCTGACAGGTCATCATTTTGTAGAATTTGTACCGCCAACCGCACGAAAGTTAGCGCCTACCAGGATGTGCGTCGTTTGCTGTTCCAAGAGGGATGAAAATGGGAAAAAAGTCAGAAAAGAATCAAGGTACTATTGCCCAGATTGCAATGTCGGACTTTGTCTAGTTCCCTGTTTCAAACTGTTTCACACTATGGATGTGTATTGAATTTCTTTCTTTGACTAATTTCTTTATTTTTCATTGCTTTTTTGAATAAAATTATATTATTGATTAATTATAATTCATGTGTTTGTGTTTCAAATTTATCACATCTGGAATGTCTACTAGAGTCTTGTTTTGGTCAGGTTTAAGTACGTAATTACTAAGAATTGCAGGCCTATAATACATATCACCAAATTTCCATGAAAAAAATCGTACCGCTTTCGGTACGTAATTTCAGACAGAATCATACCGCCAGGGAGGTTAACCTGCATAATGGTCCGGGTCTTAAATGGTTAATTAGCTTTCACAGCTTTTATCTTGTACTACAAAACAATTATTTTCTATGTTGTAGAGCTGAGGATATGAGGATGGGGGGAGTATTTAGTAGTTTAGCAAAAGACAACTGAGCAGGGCTGAAGCCATTCAGTCTACACAATGCTGTGTGTTGTTACGAGCCCTTGTATAGACTATGAAAGTGCTTAGTGAAACTAGTCTTCACATAACAAATAATATTGTTTATCCAATAAAAAATGTCTGTGTTGGCGATAACAGCCTAACCCCAGGTTATAGAAAATGTATAAAGTCTGATAATTGAAGCTTTAAAGAGAAAGGAAATCCATTTCTTCTTTGATCTTATGTACTTACATTTATTAACATTGATACTTTTATTCTAGATTAGTTCTTCTCACAATTCTTAATGCCAAGGACACATCTAACGCATTTAATTGATGTGAACATGAAGTATGTTATATCAGTGAAAAAGAAGCCCGAAAATACCTCCTGATCAGCCACAGGAGATTGCCAAGAAAAATGTAAATCCTTTATTTGATCAGAAACCTAATTTGTAAAAACACAAACGGATCTTAGGTTATATGAATGGATAGGGTAGATCTCTGGGAAATAAATAAAGTGTGCCATGCAAAATGTGCCATGGTGTTTCATTGAGTGGTGGTCATCAGGGTCACACCGCAAAGAAGGACAATTAAGGCAGCTGCCTCATGTGGCATTCATGAAGGCAAGGTAGGGGGCAGCACTGAGGCGTTCCTACCAGACATGTTTACCTCTGTGTATGTTTAGGGGGCTGCACAGCATTATTGGTTGGTATTGCTGCCTCCAACAACAAAAGGATTGGCTGCCAGATACTCTAGTGTCTGCTGCGGTAGTCTGCAGCTCCTCCAGGGTTACCTTAGGTCTCTGTGATGCCTCTCTGATTAATGCCCTCCTTGCCCGGTCCGTGAGTTTTGGTGTGCGGCCATCTCTTGGCTAGTTTGCTGTTGTGCCAGGTTCTTTCCATTTGGTTATGACGGATTTGATGGTGCTCCTAGGGATCATCAAAGATTTGGATATTTTTTTATATCCTAACCCTGACTTGTACTTCTCAACAACATTGTCCCTTACTTGTTTGGAGAGTTCCTTGGTCTTCATGGCAGTGTTTGGTTAGTGGTGCCTCTTGCTTAGGTGTTGCAGCCTCTGGGGCCTTTCAAAAAGGTGTGTATATGTAATGACAGATCATGTGACACTTAGATTGCACACATGGGGACATCATTTCACTAATTATGTGACTTATGAAGGTAATTGGTTACACCAGAGCTTTTTATGGGCTTCATAACAAAGGGGGTGAATACATACGCACATGCCAATTATCAGATTTTTATTTCTGAAATAGTGTTATGTATATATTTTTCAAATTTTACTTCACCAACTTAGACTATTTTGTTCTGATCCATCACATATAATTCAGATTAAAAAACATTGAACTAAAGGCTGTAATGTAACAAAATAGGTAAAAAGCCAAGGGGGGTGAATACTTTTGCAAGGCACTGTAAGTATCATGAATATGACATGGCATCAGCTTCTTTTATTGCCTTTTACAGCAGCATACACACTGGATGTGAAAAATGCAGTAATAGTATCCCTTCAGGAGAGCTGTATGGAAATAATCTGTGAAGGGAAACAAAGTTCACGGTACAGCAGACACATATCTTGAATATGAAGTGTTGGGGTAACAAACGATTTAAGGCCCATACGCATGAGCAGAAAATAGTACGAAAAATAGCACTTTCAAAAAGATTGTGTGATAATCTGAACGTTAGTATACAGCTTTCGAGAGCCGATCACGACAGTTCATCTGAAATTATCCAAAGGGACAAACGTGAACATTTTTCTCGTACAATACCAGATTGTATGATTTTCGTTTAATCAGTACAGTTTTCGCCCGATAATACACTACAAATACAGTACATCACTTCCGAATTTTTATTCTGTCGTACGAGAATTTTCATTTGTTTAGTAGACTTTTCATTTTCAATATGAAGACTAGCATGCAAAAAGTTTGGACGATCATTTGTCCGATAATCTCATCGTGTGTACCAGGCATTGCTGTTCCATCAGTAGGCTGGGGGATGGGTGGTGTCAGCCTTGTATTCCACAATTGTTATGGAGATATGTATGAATATGTATACATATTGTGGCAGGAAGTCAGGTAAATCTGTGGGTGTTGTCAAAGATGGGAGATATATTTCTGCCTTGTTTAGACAATACACCAACTGTTATTAGGCGTTGGCTGCAGAAGCAGCCAGAAAAGGTTCAAGGGCGTTGCAAGACTTCAGCTGTTCAGAATGAGGCAATTAAGGCCTCTATAAGTAATCCAGAGGATTGCCACTGATGTGCTGCATCCTGAGGCTTTCTGAGTGAAAGAGAGCAGTAGCTGAAAGTCTTCTGAGGAGGTGAGGTGAAGATTGATTTTTCTGTGTGATAAAAATCAAAAAGAGACTATTGTTTTTCTGCTGTACGACCAGCAGTGTCTACCCAGCAGTAGGCTGTGCCAGACTCCCTAGATAGGTTCCTGTGTGGAAGGTAGACGCCCAAAGTGGCCAGGGTTTATTTTATGTTTGATTTTGTTTATGCTGTTTGGATGCTTGCACTTGTTTCCAGCAAGATGGAAGAATAAACCAAAATCTTTGTTTTCAACCGTCTTTGACTGCCTGTCTGTATAAATTCAGTGTGTAGTGAACCCATCCAGGGGGTCACACACTCCGCTACCGTGCTAACCCCTTACAATATCTAAAAGAAAATACTGTATTTATCGGCGTATAACACGCACTTTTTTCCCCTTAAAATCAGGGGGAAATCGAGGGTGGGTGTTATACGTCAATATCGCTTTCTTTTACCAATGGGGGGGGGGGGGTTCATACCCTCCCGTCCCGCCTCTCCTGGCCCTGGGACAGCGCGCCGGTGTACTATAAAGATTAAAAAAATCACTGAGAGTCCCTTCACATAGATCATTTGAAGTGTCATAGCCCGCAAATACCTCATTCACCCCGTTCTTTCTGGCAGCTCTCCCCCTCCCCCTCTGAGTGTAGTTTAAGATTGGAGGAGAGCGGTCACATGAAACATCAGAAGAGAGCGATCATGTGACCAGCCGGAAAGAACAGTGATATCCTGTACACACGATCGGTTCATCCAATGAAAACGGTCTGATGGATTTTTTCATCAGATATCCGATGAAGCTGACTTTCATCTGTCTTGCCTACACACCATCAGTTAAAAAAATGATCGTGTCAGAATGCGGTGACGTAAAACACAACAACGTGCTGAGAAAAATGAAGTTCAATGCTTCCGAGCATGCGTCCACTTGATTCTGAGCATGCTTTGATTTTTAACCAATGGATTTCCCCACAGACGATCGTTTTTTTTAATCGTTTTTTAACCATCAGATAATTTTAAAACAGGTTCTAAGTTTTTTCACCAATGGGAAAAAAACTGATGGGGCCCACACACGCTCGGTTCATCTAATGAAAACGGTCAGACCGTTTTCATCAGACGAACCGATTGTGTGTACGCGGCATGATAGTACAGTATGTATGAGAAGGGACTGGCAGTGATTTTTTTAAAACTTTAGAGTACGCTGGCAGTGCTTTCCCAGGAGACTGAGGGGTCTCCTGGGAGTGCAAGGGGGCTGTGCAATGTGCAAGGGGAAAATGCTGTGTAATATATAGGGGGCTACGTAATGTGTGGGGATCTGTGTAATGTGTGGGGTGATCTGTGCAATGTGCAGGGGGGGGGCTTTGGTCTGTGTAATGTGCAGGGGGGGGCTTTGGTCTGTGTAATGTGCAGGGGGGGCTTTGGTCTGTGTAATGTGCAGGAAGGGCTTTGGTCTGTGTAATGTGCAGGGGGGCTTTGGTCTGTGTAATGTGCAGGGGGGCTTTGGTCTGTGTAATGTGCAGGGGGAGCTTTGGTCTGTGTAATATGCAGGGGGAGCTTTGGTCTGTGTAATGTGCAGGGGGGCTTTGGTCTGTGCAATGTGCAGGGAGAGCTTTGGTCTGTGTAATGTGCAGGGAGGGTTTTGGTCTGTGTAATGTGCAGGGGGGCTTTGGTCTGTGTAATGTGCAGGGGGGCTTTGGTCTGTGTAATGTGCAGGGGGGGGGCTTCGGTCTGTGTAATGTGCAGGGAGGGCTTTGGTCTGTGTAATGTGCAGGGGAGCTTTGGTCTGTGTAATGTGCAGGGGGGGGCTTTGGTCTGTGTAATGTGCAGGGGGAGCTTTGGTCTGTGTAATTTGCAGGGGGGGCTTTGGTCTGTGTAATGTGCAGGGGGAGCTTTGGTCTGTGTAATGTGCAGGGGGGGCTTTGGTCTGTGTAATGTGCAGGGGGAGCTTTGGTCTGTGTAATGTGCAGGGGGGGCTTTGGTCTGTGTAATTTGCAGGGGGGGGCTTTGGTCTGTGTAATGTGCAGGGGGAGCTTTGGTCTGTGTAATGTGCAGGGGGGGCTTTGGTCTGTGTAATGTGCAGGGGGGCTTTGGTCTGTGTAATGTGCAGGGGGGCTTTGGTCTGTGTAATGTGCAGGGGGAGCTTTGGTCTGTGTAATATGCAGGGGGAGCTTTGGTCTGTGTAATGTGCAGGGGGGCTTTGGTCTGTGCAATGTGCAGGGAGAGCTTTGGTCTGTGTAATGTGCAGGGAGGGTTTTGGTCTGTGTAATGTGCAGGGGGGCTTTTGGTCTGTGTAATGTGCAGGGGGGCTTTGGTCTGTGTAATGTGCAGGGGGGCTTTGGTCTGTGTAATGTGCAGGGGGGGGCTTTGGTCTGTGTAATGTGCAGGGAGGGCTTTGGTCTGTGTAATGTGCAGGGGAGCTTTGGTCTGTGTAATGTGCAGGGGGGGGGCTTTGGTCTGTGTAATGTGCAGGGGGAGCTTTGGTCTGTGTAATTTGCAGGGGGGGCTTTGGTCTGTGTAATGTGCAGGGGGAGCTTTGGTCTGTGTAATGTGCAGGGGGGGCTTTGGTCTGTGTAATGTGCAGGGGTGGCTTTGGTCTGTGTAATGTGCAGGGGGGGCTTTGGTCTGTGTAATGTGCAGGGGGGGCTTTGGTCAGTGTAATGTGCAGGGGGGAGCTTTGGTCTGTGTAATGTGCAGGGAGGGCTTTGGTCTGTGTAATGTGCAGGGGAGCTTTGGTCTGTGTAATGTGCAGGGGGGGCTTTGGTCTGTGTAATGTGCAGGGGGGGGGCTTTGGTCTGTGTAATGTGCAGGGGGGGCTTTGGTCTGTGTAATGTGCAGGGGGGGCTTTGGTCTGTGTAATGTGCAGGGGGAGCTTTGGTCTGTGTAATGTGCAGGAAGGGCTTTGGTCTGTGTAATGTGCAGGGGGGCTTTGGTCTGTGTAATGTGCAGGGGGGCTTTGGTCTGTGTAATGTGCAGGGGGAGCTTTGGTCTGTGTAATATGCAGGGGGAGCTTTGGTCTGTGTAATGTGCAGGGGGGGCTTTGGTCTGTGTAATGTGCAGGGGGGCTTTGGTCTGTGCAATGTGCAGGGAGGGCTTTGGTCTGTGTAATGTGCAGGGAGGGTTTTGGTCTGTGTAATGTGCAGGGGGGGGGCTTTGGTCTGTGTAATGTGCAGGGAGGGCTTTGGTCTGTGTAATGTGCAGGGGAACTTTGGTATGTGTAATGTGCAGGGGGGGGCTTTGGTCTGTGTAATGTGCAGGGGGAGCTTTGGTCTGTGTAATGTGCAGGGGGGGCTTTGGTCTGTGTAATGTGCAGGGAGAGCTTTGGTCTGTGTAATGTGCAGGGGGGGCTTTGGTCTGTGTAATGTGCAGGGGGGGCTTTGGTCTGTGTAATGTGCAGGGGGGGGGCTTTGGTCTGTGTAATGTGCAGGGGGGGCTTTGGTCAGTGTAATGTGCAGGGGGGAGCTGTGGTCTGTGTAATGTGCAGGGAGGGCTTTGGTCTGTGTAATGTGCAGGGGAGCTTTGGTCTGTGTAATGTGCAGGGAGGGCTTTGGTCTGTGTAATGTGCATGGAGGGCTTTGGTCTGTGTAATGTTCAGGGAGGGCTTTGGTCTGTGTAATGTGCAGGGAGGGCTTTGGTCTGTGTAATGTGCAGGGGGGAGCTTTGGTCTGTTTAATGTGCAGGGAGGGCTTTGGTCTGTGTAATGTGCAGGGGAGATTTGGTCTGTGTAATGTGCAGGGGGGCTTTGGTCTGTGTAATGTGCAGGGGGAGCTTTGGTCTGTGTAATGTGCAGGAAGGGCTTTGGTCTGTGTAATGTGCAGGGGGGCTTTGGTCTGTGTAATGTGCAGGGGGGGCTTTGGTCTGTGTAATGTGCAGGGATGGCTTTGGTTTGTGTAATGTGCAGGGGGGCTTTGGTCTGTGTAATGTGCAGGGGGGGGGACTTTGGTCTGTGTAATGTGCAGGGGGGCTTTGGTCTGTGTAATGTGCAGGGGGGAGCTTTGGTCTGTGTAATGTGCAGGGAGGGCTTTGGTCTGTGTAATGTGCAGGGAGGGCTTTGGTCTGTGTAATGTGCAGGGGGGGGGGGCTTTGGTCTGTGTAATGTGCAGGGAGGGCTTTGGTCTGTGTAATGTGCAGGGGAGCTTTGGTCTGTGTAATGTGCAGGGGGGGCTTTGGTCTGTGTAATGTGCAGGGGGAGCTTTGGTCTGTGTAATGTGCAGGGGGGGGGCTTTGGTCTGTGTAATGTGCAGGGGGAGCTTTGGTCTGTGTAATGTGCAGGGGGGGGCTTTGGTCTGTGTAATGTGCAGGGAGGGCTTTGGTCTGTGTAATGTGCAGGGATGGCTTTGGTTTGTGTAATGTGCAGGGGGGGGGCTTTGGTCTGTGTAATGTGCAGGGGGAGCTTTGGTCTGTGTAATGTGCAGGGGGGCTTTGGTCTGTGTAATGTGCAGGGGGAGCTTTGGTCTGTGTAATGTGCAGGGGGGGCTTTGGTCAGTGTAATGTGCAGGGGGGAGGTTTTGGTCTGTGTAATGTGCAGGGGGGGCTTTGGTCTGTGTAATGTGCAGGGGGGCTTTGGTCTGCGTAATGTGCAGGGGGGGCTTTGGTCTGTGTAATGTGCAGGGGGGCTTTGGTCTGTGTAATGTGCAGGGAGGGCTTTGGTCTGTGTAATGTGCAGGGGGGGGGAGCTTTGGTCTGTGTAATGTGCAGGGAGGGCTTTGGTCTGTGTAATGTGCAGGGGAGCTTTGGTCTGTGTAATGTGCAGGGGGGGCTTTGGTCTGTGTAATGTGCAGGAAGGGCTTTGGTCTGTGTAATTTGCAGGGGGGCTTTGCTCTTTGTAATGTGCAGGGGGGGCTTTGGTCTGTGTAATGTGCAGGGGGAGCTTTGGTCTGTGTAATGTGCAGGGGGGGGGCTTTGGTCTGTGTAATGTGCAGGGAGGGCTTTGGTCTGTGTAATGTGCAGGGAGGGCTTTGGTCTGTGTAATGTGCAGGGATGGCTTTGGTTTGTGTAATGTGCAGGGGGGGGGGCTTTGGTCTGTGTAATGTGCAGGGGGAGCTTTGGTCTGTGTAATGTGCAGGGGGGCTTTGGTCTGTGTAATGTGCAGGGGGAGCTTTGGTCTGTGTAATGTGCAGGGGGGGCTTTGGTCAGTGTAATGTGCAGGGGGGAGGTTTTGGTCTGTGTAATGTGCAGGGGGGGCTTTGGTCTGTGTAATGTGCAGGGGGGCTTTGGTCTGTGTAATGTGCAGGGGGGGCTTTGGTCTGTGTAATGTGCAGGGGGGCTTTGGTCTGTGTAATGTGAAGGGGGGCAGTTTGTTTCCTTCTCTCTTAAAATTAGGGTGCATGGTAAACGCCTGTGCGTGTTATGCGCCAGTAAATACGGTATTTAAAAACCCACAGCTTCCCATTAAATGGTAAAATTCTCAAGTCCCATCTTTTATTGGACGTTCACCTTTTATATTAGGTACTGCAGTGAATTGGCACAGATAACGTTAACAACCCAATAAGTACCATGATAAAGAGCCCTTATCTCAAATTGTCTGATCAATACATTATTCAGTGTAATCAGCTGGGTGCTGCTTCTGATTGAGCCTTTCCCCCTCATATAGTTTCTTTGACTCCTATGACTTATATAACAGTTCAGAATTAAACTTCAATCACCTCATCTTTTTTTTTCCCAAGCATTTTCTGCTTTGCTAATGATCACATTAGTGCAACCCCTATGCATCTCTATTAAAATATTGTAATTGTTTATGCTGTTGTGTAATTACTGAACACTGAATAATGTGTCGGGTGCTGTGCCCAATTGTACGAAATAAAAGGGAGAAACACTGCCAGTCAATAGCATCTGACAAGTCCAAACTGACGCTGGGTAATATTAATTCCTCGATTCTACAAGACAATTTCTTTAATTATATAACTTCAGCTATTAACCACTTAAGGACCGCCTCCTGCACATATACGTTGGCAGAATGGCACAGCTGGGCACATGTACGTCCTGTACTAGTACCCAGCCGTGGGTTGCGGGAGCGCGCCCAAGCTTTCGCGGCACGCTCCCGCGACCCAGTCCGAAGCTCCAGGACTGGGACTGTGGGTCCCGCGGACCCGATCGCCGCTGGAGTGCGGCGATCGGTCCCCGGAGCTGAAGAACGGGGAGAGCCGTGTGTAAACACGGCTTCCCCGTTCTTCACTGTGGCGGCTGCATCGATCGTGTGATCCCTTTTATAGGGAGCAACCCCATGAAACAGGTAAATAATGCAGAGAACTGGTAAAGATATAGACAAAGCCCATGAAAGATACCGGTATGTATGCTTTAGTTTAAACCCCTCTGCTACTTCTAGAGCAGGGATAGGCAACCTTGGCACTCCAGCTGTGGTGAACCTACAAATCCCATCATGCCTCTAGAAGTTATGCTTCTAGCTGTCAGAGTCTTCCAATGTCTCATGGGACTTGTAGTTCAACAACAGCTGAATTGCTAAGATTGACTACCCCTGCTTTAACTTGTGTTGGAGACCCCACTGTACTGACTGGATTGGTCACTGGTCCTGCGTGGGTATTCACATGGGCAAAAAGGAAGGAATGCCTTCTGGTTGCTAGTGCCCAGTCATGGATGGTGGCGATGGGCCCTCTTGGTGGACTGGGCTGCTGTCTTTTTGTGTGACCTTAAGGTCAGCATGTAGAATTTGATAAAAAGAAAGGAGCGCCTGATGTCCAGAGAAATGTGACTTCTAAAATATGGTTCATGGACTAAAAATTAGCAACATGTACATCAAGCCAACGCATTTTGGGGGAATGACTTCCCCTTCTTCAGGACTGTTGATGCGTTCTATTTGGTGGGAACAATTCCCATGAGTGGTTATGTTGGATCAATGTTTCTGAATGGCAGGATGCCAGCTTTAGTTGTATAGGCAGCATAGTTACCCCTGCTTTAGAGCCTAGTCAGTGGAGGGAGCACAATACTCTCAGACTCCTAGAAACTACCGAGCTCTAGAGGGAGCAAACTTCCCTACTTACCTACTACTTACTGGAAGGCTTGATGAAGGGTGGAACCAACTGTATAGCCTTGTGTCACTTTTTCTACTTATTAAAATAACAATACACTACGTGCAGTGCTGTGATTCTTGGGGGTTGATTTACCAAAGGCAAAAAGACTGTGCATTTTGCAAAGTGCAGTTGTACTCTGCAAGTGCAGTTGCTCCAGAGCTCGGTAAATGAGAAGAAGCTCTGCTGACTTCCATTATCCAATCATGTGCAAACAAAAATGAATTTTTTTTAAATGTTTAGTTTTTTTTCCCATAATTGGGTACTCTTTGCAAAGTGAAGCTTTAACTCATTTACTAAGCTCTGGAGCAACAGCACTGGTCCAAATAATTTGGTGGAGGGGAGATTATGGTGTGAGGTCATTTTTCAGGGGTTGGGCTTGGACCCTCTTAGTTCTAGTGAAGGAAACTCTTAACCCCCCTGGCGGTGTTCCCGAGTCTGACTCGGGGTGAGATTTTTTGGCTACGATCGGTAACCCCAAATCAGACTCGGGCTCACATCCCTGAATCCACAGGCACAAGTTACTTACCTTGTCCCTGGATCCAGTGATGCCACCGCGCTGTGTGAGCAAGCGGGTCCTCGCTAGATTCACACAGTGTCCTCCTGTGCCGCTGATCTCCGTTCCCTGCGACGTTACGATGCATGGGGGCGGAGAACGGCGCCAAATTCAAAAAGGTAAACAAACACAATACATACAGTATACTGTAATCTTATAGATTACAGTACTGTATGTAAAAAATACACCCCCCCTGTCCCTAGTGGTCTGCCCAGTGTCCTACATGTACTTTTATATAATAAAAACTGTTCTTTCTGCCTGCAAACTGTAGATTGTCCATAGCAACCAAAAGTGTCCCTTTATGTCAAAAATGGTTTTAGATCAGCTAGAAAACAGCGATAATAAATTATAATCACTTGCAGAATTGAGCGATAGCGATTTGTGGGGAAATTCATCATAAAAAAATAAAAGTAATGACAGCGACAATTCTGCAACTGAACAAATTTCAGTGATTTTGAGTTGATTACATTATTGAATAATTTTTATTATAATTATATTATTATTTGTTATAATTAGTTATAATTATTTATTATATTATAATTTATAATTTTGTTTTTAAAAAAATTTCATACCCGGGATGCCTACTAGTCTCTTGTTTGGACAGTTTTAACTACTTAACCCCCGGACCATATTGCTGGTCAAAGACCAGAGCACTTTTTGCGATTCGGGACTGCGACGCTTTAACTGACATTTGCGCGGTCGTGCGACGTGGCTCCCAAACAAAATTGGCGTCCTTTTTTTCCCACAAATAGAGCTTTCTTTTGGTGGTATTTGATCACCTCTGCGGTTTTTATTTTTTGCGCCATAAACAAAAATAGAGCGACAATTTTGAAAAAAAATAATATTTTTTACATTTTGCTGTAATAAATATCCCCCAAAAATATATAAAAAAAATTTTTTTTCCTTAGTTTTGGCCGATACGTATTCTTCTACATATTTTTCGTAAAAAAAATCGCAATAAGCGTTTATTGATTGGTTTGCGCAAAAGTTATAGCGTTTACAAAATAGGGGGTATTTTTATGGCATTTTTATTAATATATTTTTTGTTACTAGTAATGGCGGTGATCAGCGATTTTTTTTCGTTACTGCGACATTATGGCGGACACTTCGGACACTTTTGACAAATTTTTGTGACCATTGGCATTTTTATAGCGATCAGTGCTATAAAAATGCATTAGATTACTATAAAAATGCCACTGGCAGTGAAGGGGTTAACACTAGGGGGCCGGGAAGGGGTTAAGTATGCCTGGGTGTGTTCTTACTGTGGGGGGGGGGGGGTGGCCTCACTAGGGGAAACACTGATCTTCTGTTCATACATTGTATGAACAGAAAATCAGCATTTCCCCCGCTGACAGGACCGAGAGCTGTGTGTTTATACACACAGCTCCCGGTCCCCGCTCTGTAACGAGCGATCGCGTGTGCCCGGCGGCGATCGCGCCCGCCGGGCACACGAACGGGAGTCGGGGGCGAGCGGGGGGCGCGCGCGCGCCACCGGCGGCGCGCACGCGCCCCCTAGTGGCGGCTATACGATAGGACGTATAGCTACGGGCTCTCGCCCAGGAGAGCCGACCTGCCGCCGTATAATGACGGTGGCTGGTCGGCTAGTGGTTAAGTGAGTTATTCCTAAAAATGACAGGCCTACAGTATAAAACACCAAATTTCCTTGCAAAAAAATTGTACCGCTTTCAGCACCTTTTTCTGAAAGAATCATACCGCCAGGGAGGTTAAGGCATCAGCATACCAAGACATTTTGGATAATGTCATGCTTGCAACTTTGTGGGGACAGTTTGGGGATGGTCCCTTCCTGTTCTAACATGACTGCGCTCCAGTGCACAAAGCAAGGTCCAGAAAGACATGGATGAGTGAGTTTGGGATGGAGGATTTTGACTGGCTTGCACAGAGACCCAACCCCAACCCAATAGAACACCTTTGGGATGAATTAGAGTGGAGACTGTAAGCCAGGCCTTCTTGTCCAACATCAGTGCCTGACCTCACAAATGTGCTTCTGGAAGAATGGTCAAACATTCCCATAGACACACTCCTTAACATTGTGGACAGCCTTCCCAGAAGAGTTGAAGCTGTTTTAGCTCCAAAGGGTGGGCCAACACAATATTGAACCCTACTGACTAAGGCTGGGATGCCATTAAAGTTTATGTGCGTGTAAAGGCAGGCGTCCCAATACTTCTGACAATATAATATTATATATATGTATGTATATATATATATATATATATATATATATATACACACACACACATATACATATATACAAACACATATACATATATACACACATGCACAGTGAATTGAAAAAGTATTCATACCCCATGAAGTTTTCAAAATGTTGTCATGTTACAACCAAAAACATAAATGTAATTTATTGGGATTTTATGTGATAGACCAACACAAAGTGGCACATAATTGTGAAGTGGAAGGAAAATTATAAATGATTTTCAAACTTTTTTTAAATAAATAAATAAATGAAAAGTGTGGTGTGCATTTATATTCAGACCCCTTTACTCTGATACCCCTAACTAAAATCTAGTGGAACCAATTGCCTTCAGAAGTCACCTAATTAGTAAATAGAGTCCATCTGAGTGTGATTTAATCTTAGTATAAATACAGCTGTTCTGTGAAACTGTCAGAGGTTTGTTAGGGAACCTTAGTGAACAAACAGCATCATGAAGGCCAAGGAACACACCAGACAGGTCAGGGATAAAGTTGTGGAGAAGTTTAAAGCAGGTTTAGGTTGTAAAAAAATATCCCAAGCTTTGAACATCTCACAGAGCACTGCTCAATCCATCATCCAAAAATAGAAAGAGTGTGGCACAACTGCAAACCTACCAAGACATGGCCGTCCACCTAAACTGACAGGCCGGGCAAGGAGAGCATTAATCAGAGAAGCAACCAAGAGGCCCATGGTAACTCCGGAGGAGCTGCAGAGATCCACAGCTCAGGTGGGAGAATCTGTCCACAGGACAACTATTAGTCGTGGATTCCTGTTTGCAGTTTGCGGGAAGCCATGTGGGGGACACAGCAAACATGTGGAAGAAGTTGCTCTGGTCAGATGAGACCAAAATTGAACTTTTTGGCATAAAAGCAAAATGCTATGTGTGATGGAAAACTAACACTGCACATCACCCTGAACACACCATCACCACCGTGAAACATGGTGGTGGCAGCATCATGTTGTGGTGATGCTTTTCTTCAGCTGGGACAGGGAAGCTGGTAAGAGTTGATGGGAAGATGGATGGAGCCAAATACAGGGCAATCTTAGAAGAAAACCTGTTAAGCCCCATACACACTATCAGTTTTCCTGCAGGTTTTCTCTTCAGGTTTACCAAAACCATCTAATATGAGGTCAAACCTCAAGAGTTTCAATTTGTATGCAATCAAGCAGGCCCTTGCACTACATGGTTTTGGTAAACCTGAAGAGAAAACCTGCAGGAAAACTGATAGTGTGTATGGGGCATTAGAGTCTGCAAAAGACTTGCGACAGGGACGGAGGTTCACCTTCCATTAGGACAATGACCCTAAACATACAGCCAGAGCTACAATGGAATGGTATAGATCGAAGCATATTCATGTGTTAGAATGGCCCAGTCAAAGCCCAGACCTAAATCCAATTGAGAATCTGTGGTAATACTTGAAAATTTCTGTTCACAGACGCTCTCCATCCAATCTGACAGAGCTTGAGATATGTTGCAAAGAAGAATGGGCAAAAATGTCCTCTCTAGATGTGCAAAGCTGGTAGAGACATCCCCACAAATAACTTGTAGCTGTAATTGCAGTGAAAGGTGCTTCTACAAAGTATTGACTGAAAACAAGGGGGGCTGAAAACAAATGCACACCACACTTTTCACATATTTATTAGGAGAAACTGTTGAAAACCATTTATTATTTTCCTTCAACTTCACAATTATGTGCCACTTTGTGTTGGTCTATCACATAAAATCCCAATACAATACATTTACGTTTTTGGTTGTAACATGAGAAAATGTGGAGCATTTCAAGGGCCGTGAATACTTTTTCAAGGCACTGTATAACTATAGTATTATACTAAAGAATTCATATATATATATATATATGCAGTAAAACCTTGGTTTGAGAGTAACTTGGTTTAAGAGCGTTTTGCAAGACAAGCAAAATGTTTTAATAAATGTTGCCTTGATATACAAGCGATGTCTTGATATAAGAGCAGCGTCATGTCACAACTGAGTATAAAAAAGGAGAGAGGAGCCTCTAAGTGTAGCAATATGGTTACATTTAATGAAGGTACAACATTTAGCAACTTATTGCTACACTTATGTCACGTACAGACGGTCGTTTTTTGTGATGAAAAAAAACCGACGTTTTAAATCATAAAAATAAAACGACGTTTTTGAAACTTCCCTACACACCATCGTTTTTTCAAAATGCTCTAGCAAAGCGCGGTTACGTTCAGCACTCTTTTCCATTGAAACTAGCTTCATAACTTGCTTCTGAGCATGAGCGGGTTTAAAAACGTCGTTTTGCCCACACACTATCATTTTAATTGACACAAAAAACGACGTTCAAGTATGTTCAAATTTTTTTTTTGTCGTTTTTCAGAAGACATAAAACGACGTTTTCCCCCCACACGGTCATTTTAAATGACGTTTTTAAAAACAACGTTTTTTTTCATCACAAAAAACGACCGTCTGTACGCGGCATTAGAGGTGCCTCTCTTCTCTTTTATACCCTGTAAAAACAAATGCTTTGATATACAAGTGCTTTGGATTACAAGCATGTTTCTGGAACAAATTATGCTCGCAAACCAAGGTTTTACTGTATATATATTTTTTTTTTCAGTATTTCTCTTCTGTGAGCCATTCCTTACCTTTAGATTTTTTTTCTTGAAAGGTCCTTCCACGATACTGAGCTGTATCAGTATAGAGATTGTCTAGGTCTTCCTGCCATGTCTCAGGACTAATGTGTTTGACAACCTCTTCAACTGTGTCAAACATGGCAATAGCTTGGTCCATGGCCTCTGCTAGAACAGTGGAATTAGTGGCTGATGGAGAGTAGTAGTACATATCCTACAAAAAAAAAGAATGTAGGTAAATATTTTTGTAAAGGCATGATCATATGTTTGAAATATTTACTTTGCAAGATACATATGGAACTATTGCCCTGCAGCAGCTGCAAAAGCTTTAAAAACTTGGGGCCAGATTCACAGAAAAAGTACGCCGGAGTATCTGCTGATACTCCGGCGTACTTTCAAATTTGCCGCGTCGTATCTTTATTTGTAATTCACAAACAAAGATACAACTGCATTTGGCTAAGATCCGTCAGGCATACGGCTTCGTACGCCTTCGGATCTTAGGATGCAATACTTCGGCGACCGCTGGGTGGAGTTCGCGTCGTTTTCCGCATCGGGTATGCAAATTAGCTGTTTATGGCGATCCACGAAGGTACGCATGTTCGTCGCATTCTCTTACGTCGTCGCTAGTCGGTTTTTCCCGTCGTAAAGTTGCGATTGCTATTTAGGTGGTGTAATATTAGACAGCCCATGTTAAAGTATGGCCGTCGTTCCCGTGTCGAATTTCAAGTTTTTTTGCGTAAGATGTCCGGGAATACGAAAGGACGTAACGCACGTCGCAGTTCAAAAAACACATCGGGGCGCCATAATTTCGCGCAAAGCATGGCGGGAAATTTCCTAATGGAGCATGCGCAGAACGTTTGGCGCGGGAACGCGCCTAATTTAAATAGTACATGCCCCATTTGAATTAGGCGGGCTTGCGCCGGACGGATTTACGTTACGCCGCCGCAAGTTTACAGGCAAGTGCTTTGTAAATCAAGCACTTACGCTTAAAACTTGCGGCGGTGTAACGTAAATGACATACGTTACGCCGCAGCGCAAGTACGTTAATCTGGCCCTTGGATGCCTGAATCTGCCCTTTAATATCCTAGCTAGCAATCGCTTCTCAGAGAGCCAGTACAGGGATCTGTTAATGTAAACAAACAGATCCATTCTGACAGGGGAGTAGAGAGATCATCTGTTCCTAGTGATCAGGAACAGCGATCTCTCTCTCCTCCTCCAGTCAGTACGCTCCCCCCACAGTTGGGAACACAGTTAACACCTTGATCACCCCCTAGTGTTAACCGCATCCCTGCCAGTGTCATTTATACAGTATTCAGTGAATTTTTATAGAAAAGTATCCAGGCCTTTCATAAAGCAATCTACTGAGCTGGCCAGAACCACCTCTTACTGTGAAGAAACCTTTCCGTATTTGGAGATGAAATCTTTTTTTCCTCTAGACGTAAAGAGTGAAGACCCATACCAAGCATTTGCCCGAGTACTTGTACTCGGGCAAATGCTCCCGATGCTTCACCCGATACTTGTACTGTCAGCGGTGATCAGTGCATGAGGAAGTTACAAGCACCAATCACTGCTGTATAGATTTAAAAGTAATTTTTCCGCTTCTCTCTACACTCCTCCCCCCGTGCGGCTTTCAGCTGCTTTAAAATCAGCGGTGATCGGTGCTTGTAACTCCCCCACACACGATCATCACTGACTGTCCCGTGTCCTCCTCCAGCCCCCCTCCGTTTTGCTGCAGTCTGTCTCCCTCCCTCCATGTCCCCCGCCGTGTTTCTCTCTCTCTCCGTGTCCCCTGTGTTTCTCTCTCCCTCTGTGTATCCCTCTGTGTATCCCGCCGTGTTTCTCTCCCCTTCCGTGCTCCTCCTCCACCCCCTGGAATTGTCAGGATGGAGAGCGGGGTAGGAGCCGGTAAATCCGGCTCCTTACTGCTCCAAATGGACAGAGTCAGTGATCACTGACTCTGTCCATTCACATAACTGAAACATCGTAACCTGTGTTTACAATGTTTCAGTTTATATATGAAGAGAAGACGCTGTCTTCTCTCCTTTCATTTTCAGTGCAGCTGATGCTGCTGAGAAAGGGACTTGGGAACATGTGTCCCTAGTCCCTTTCCCTGTCTCAAAGGGAAGATGTCAGAGTTCTGTTAAGACCCCTGATATCGGGACAACCCTACCGTAAAGTAAATAACTCAACACCAAGTTCACTATATGGACCCCTTATATATTTGTACATGTTGATCATATCCCCCCTTATTCTCCTCTTCTCAAGAGTGAATACATTCAGTTCCTCTATTCTTTCCTCATAGCTGAGCTCCTCTATGCCTCTTATCGGTTTGGTTGCACTTCTCTGCACTTTCTCCAGTTCCCCGATATCCTTTTTGGGAACTGGTGCCCAAAACTGAACTGAAATACCACCAAAAGAAAGCTTTATTTGTGAGGAAAAAAAAAGGACATAATTTTTGTTTGGGTACAATGTTTCACGACCGCGCAATTGTCAGTTAAAATGACGCAGTGCCGTATCGCAAAAAATGGCCTGCGCATTAATGGGGTGATTCATTACGGTCCTTAAGTGGTTAAACCTTGAATGCTATTTACTATGTCCAAAGCATCTACTCTGTGATCTTCCAGGAAGTAATATTTCATGAGATATAAATCAAAACGTGCAATTAACAAATATGTTGATAGATCAGAGTGAAACGTCTGAGATTAACTCATAAAAGACAGCCGTGGGCTATTTCACATGACAGCATGGAGGACAGCTGTGAGCCAGCCAATACATCTGTCCATGCACTCGCTGCCAAACTGGCTAATGTACATGACAGAAATAGTCTGGCAGCTTGACATCAACCTCTGTTTGGGATTGTTTTGTACATTTTCTGCTTCCTCCATCTGAAGCTTTCACAGGAAAAAAAAAAAAAATCGACCTCTTTCAGGGCGGTATGAAGATGCCTAAGCAATGTGGCTGATTTATAGAAAATAAAGGAAAGAACAGAGCTCATGTTGTCCTCTAAATGAACCTAATATCTGATTGCCTGCTATAGAAAACACCCCATTTTTGCCTTTCTTAATTTTAATGTGTCAGACTTTAAAATGATTGCCACAATTAAAATGGGAAAAACAAGGCTAGCAGATTGGATACCTGTGGCAGCATTAAAGCAGAACTAAACCCATCAAATTAACAGTTTTAAAAAACAGTTATATTCTTGGTATGTGCTGGGAATGTAACTGTCACATTTGCTTGTGATTTTAACCCAACTGTCAAACCATCAAATGGCTGGTGTCATAACTGACCACATGTGCAGCGTCATGACAGCTATAGATCAAACAGAGGCCAAGATGGCAGCTTCCATGGCAAAAAGCTATAGGAGGGTTTAGTTCCACTTTGAGTGCCCATTCACACCTAGGCATATATACGCCTGAAGCGCGACGGCGCAGCAGCCCCTGATACGCTGGAGGGGTGATTTTACATTGTCGGCTATGGAGATGGTTCACATCTCCACGCCGAACGCCGAAACGCCTGAAGCTCAAAACAAGTCCCGGACCCTTTATTTCGGGCGGCTTCGGCGTTCGGCCATAGCCGACAATGTAGATCACCCCTTCTGTGTATGTTACCGCAGCGTATTTTACCGCGTATTGTCGCGGCAAATCGCGGGAGAAAACCCCGCAATTAGTTGCGGCAATTCGCGGTAAAATACGCCGCGTTGTAGTGTGAATTCAGCCTAACCCCTAAAAAGTGGATGTAAACCCAATTTTTTTAATTTATTTTTGCTGTCACAATGTAGAGTAAAAGATTTCCTATCATCTGTGCCCAGTCTTGCCACACAGAGTTAATCCAGCTTTGTTCAGTGAAATAAAACTGACTTACAGAGAAAAACCTTAGTCCGTTCCGTCCCCTTGCTGTGAGTGACAGGTTATTTACATATCTCATGCACTAGCTTGGAGACAGGCATTATTTTTTAATTCCCACCCCCACTCCCTTTCTGAAGTCATGTGGTTACTTTTATGGATTTTGACTGGATGTTAGTCATCATAGCAGAATTTAGTGTAAGAAATACACAAGAGAAAATGCATGTTGACAAGGGGAGTGTCAGAATCTACAGTTTTTCAGTTCTTATAACAGACAGAGGGGAGACATTAGAAAGAAGTTTAGAAAGGATGAGAGTGGGTTTACATCCACTTTAAGGACCGCCTCATGCCGATATACGTTGGCAGAATGGCACGGCTGGGCACAATCACGTACAGGTACGTTGCCCTTTAACTGCCCGCGCTCGCGACTCGGTTCTGAGCTCCGTGACTGCGCCCGCGAGACCCGCGGACCCGATCGCTGCCGGTGTCCCACGATCGGGTCACATAGCTGAAGAACAGGGAGAGGTAAGTGTAAACAAACCTCTCCCCGTACTTCCTAGTAAGCCTGTCACTGATCGTCTGTTTCCTGTCATAGGGAACGACGATCAGTGATGTCACATGCCCAGCCATGCCCCCCTACAGTAAGAATCACACACTAGGGCACACTTAACCCCTACAGCGCCCCCTAGAAGTTACCACATTTACTGCCAGTGTCATTTTCACAGTAACAGTGCATTTTTATAGCACTGATCGCTGTAAAAATGACAATGGTCCCAAAATGGTGTCTTAGGGCCGGATTCATGTAGCTCAGCGGATCTTTAGATCCGCTAGATCTACCTGGTTTACGATCCGCCGGTGCAATTTAGCGAGGCTAGTGCATGATTCATAAAGCACTTACCTCGCAAATTGCACCGTTGGATCGTAACTCCCCCCGGCGGAATGCAAATTCCGCGGCTAGGGGGAGTGTACAATTTAAATCAGGTGCGTTCCCGCGCCGATTTAACTGCGCATGCGCCGCCGGCGAAAAAGCCCAGTGCGCATGCTCCAAATGACGTCGCTACATTAGCGGCGGGTACGTAAATTGTGGCCATCGGGATTCCCGATCGCCTTATGCAAACGACGTAAAAAATAAAAAAATCGGCGCGGGAACGTCGGCCATACTTAACATTAGCTACCCCTCATATTAGCAGGTGTAGCTATCCGCCGGAAAAAGCCGAACGCAAACGACGTTGAAAAAGAGTGACAGGCGGGTGTACGGACGTGAATCGGCGGTTCTCCTCATTTGCATATGCGACGTGTAAAAAAAAGCGACGACACCTAGCGGCCGGCGGGAGATTACAGCCTAAGATTCGACTGGTGTAAGTCACTTACACCAGTCGGATCTAAGGGAGATCTATGCAGAACTGATTCTTATGAATCAGTCGCATAGCTCAGACCGTGGGATCTCACAGATCCGACCGTCGGGTCTCACAGATACGACGGCGGATCAGGAGATCCGCCGGCGTATCTATTGATGAATCTGGCCCAAAGTGTTCGATGTGTCCACCATAATGTAGCAGTCACGATAAAAATCGCTGATCACCGCCATTACTAGTAAAAAAAAATATTAATAAAAATGCCATAAAACTATCCCCTATTTTGTAGACGCTATAACTTTTGCGCAAACCAATCAATAAACGCTTATTGTGATTTTTTTTATATATTTTTGGGGGATATTTATTATAGAAAAAAGTAAAAAATATTGCATTTTTTTCTAAATTGTCGCTCTATTTTTGTTTATAGCGCAAAAAATAAAAACCGCAAAGGTGATCAAATACCACCAAAAGAAAGCTCTATTTGTGGGGAAAAAAGGATGTAAATTTTGTTTGGAAAACAGGTCGTGCAATTGTCAGTTAAAGCGACGCAGTGCCGAATTGCAAAAAGGTGCCTGGTCCTTTAGCTGCAAAATGGTCCGGGGCTTAAGTGGTTAATTATTTTGTGTACTCAGGAATTATGGACAGTTCGAACGTGCCTGTTTCTACTACTCAACACCTTACATTTCTGTTGGCTGACCACTATGAAGGGGTGCCTCACTGGCCATTAGGAGAAAATGGGCTCTGTGAAAACATGGAAATGTTGGAATTTTGCTGGTTAACCACTTCAGCCCGGAGGATTTGGCTGCCCAATAACCAGGCCAGTTTTTGCAATTCGGCACTGCGTCACTTTAACTGACAATTGCGCGGTCATGCAATTTTTCCCCCACAAATAGAGCTTTCTTTTGGTGGTATTTGATTACCTCTGCGGTTTATTTTTTTTTGCGCTATAAACAAAAGAAGAGGGACAAGTTTGAAAAAAACACAATATTTTTTACTTTTTGCTATAATAAATATCCAAATATTTATTTTTTTAAACACATTTTTTCCTCAGGTTAGGCCGATATGTATTCTTCTACATATTTTTGGTAAAAAAAAAAAATCCCAATTGGGTTGAGCAAAAGTTATAGCGGCTACAAAATAGGGGATAGATTTATAGCATTTGTATTATTTATTTATTTTTTACTAGTAGTGGCGGCGATTTTCAATTTTTGTCATGACTGTGATATTGCGGTGGACACATCGGACACTTTTGACACATTTTTGGGACCATTCACATTTATACAGCGATCCGTGCTATAAAAATGCATTGATTGCTGTATAAATATGACTGACAGGGAAGGGGTTAACACTAGGGGGCAATCAAGGGGTTCCCTAGGGAGTGATTCTTACTGTGGGCGGAGGGGACTGACTGGGGGAGGTGACCGATCGGTGTCCCTATGTACAAGGGACACACCATTGGTCTACTCTCCCTGACAGGACGTGGATCTGTGTGTTTACACACACAGATCCACAGTCCTGCTCAGTTACTGGGCAATTGTGGGTGCTCAGCAGACATCGTGGCCATCAGGCACGCGCATCGGGTTCCTAGTGACGCGGCGGGTGCACTCCCCCTACTGGCTCAGGAAGGCGCAACGTCATATGACGTCCACCCAGAACAAGAGGCTCATTATCCAGCCGTCATATGACGGTGTGCTAATGGTTAAGCGTTTTTTTCTGGTCAGAATAACAGCTTCTGAACGCCATTTTAGGATTTTCAGAAAACAGCCCATAAACTCCACTGCTGATAAACGTCCAAAAACGTCCATGCCTGCATGTACACATAGGATAACAGAGGGGAGTTTATGGGCTGTTAAAAAAAATGCCCTAACGCCCAAAAATATCCGTTTATGAGCTTCAGTGTGCATGGAGCCTAATGGTGTTTTTGGTTTGTGGTGTCCATTTGCAATTTAGTTCTGCTTTAATAAAACTTTTGTTTATTAATATACATATATTAAAAAGAGGAAGG
This sequence comes from Rana temporaria, assembly GCF_905171775.1. Lineage (NCBI taxonomy): Eukaryota > Metazoa > Chordata > Amphibia > Anura > Ranidae > Rana > Rana temporaria. Next base: position 58,271,395 of record NC_053490.1, read on the forward strand.
TAGGGTAACAATAAGCCTGCTTCTCCAACAGATACATCGACAAAAATCTTTTTATATCATAAATCCCCTAAACAGTGTCAACTACCCTTTCCCAGCCATTACTATATACACTTTACTGTATAAACAAAATCACTGATGGTACATGTAGTGCTCCACAGGAGGGTGGTGGTAGATTTATTTAGAGTAGCTGTGTAGGGGTAGTTTACACCATTTAGGGGATCTGTGATCTAACATTTTATTTGTTGCTGTATCTGGTGGAGGAGCCTGTATTTTTTATACCTTAACTTCCTATTTTTCTAATACATCTACAGTATATTAATAAACAAGAGTTTCATTAAGAATTTACTGTGATAGTACTTGTACAATAACGTTGCCACCATAAAAGTCCCTAGTAAGAAATGTTTTGGTTTATTGGTCAGTATTTAGGATGGGGTGTCGGAATATTCTGGACCATTTGTGCTATTGAAATATTTGAAAGAGCACAATCTCTATACAGCCCAGGGCAGGGGAAGGAAAAGCAATCTCATACATCACATAACCAATGATCCCAGAAAATTGCAAAATTATTTTCTCAGAAATGCCACTCTAAATCTCATTGTGTGGGCACTTCACTCCAAATCTTACATTTTACACTAGCTAAGTATGTAAAACAGATTCCATTTTTTTTTTTTGCAAGCCCACTTTAACACAATCTGCTATCCTTAAACTAAAAAGGCAACCAGAGTACCTGGAGAAACACCACAGAGTGTCTTGGTTGGAATCCAAACAGATGACCCCAGTGCTGCAAGGCAGAAGTGCTAACCACTAAACCACTGTGCCGCCATTCTCACTTTCTATCTTACTGATTTATACATGCATAGAATACACCAATTAATTGTATTTTTTGTGTCTTTTTTTTGCTTATGTGATTAGATCTAGAGCTATGGTCACAATGAATGACCTGACAGATTTCCATAAAAAAAATCGAAGAAAAGGAATTCAGCAAAAAATCGGAATTGTTATTATTATTAGTGTATGGAAAAATTGCAAATTCAAAGTGGCTGCAATGTGTGACAGTTCCTATGTTGTGCTAATTTTCCTTACTAGTTTCAATCCATCAGCCACATTGTAGTATTTTTTTTCCTACTGAGATCTGAGATTCCTGGCTAACTCTATACCCAAGGTAGTTGCCAGTGCCATGGAAGTATACAGTCTGTGTCAGTGCCACAATCTTTATACTTGATATTTAGTTACCAGAAGAGACAGTACAATGGATTTCAGAAGAATACATGTTTCATATTTTTTTTTTACTCAGATCTGCCCAGGAATGTCAAACTGATGGGCACTGATGAGGAGGCACTGATAAGGAGGCACTGATAGGCAGCACTGATGAGCACTGATAGGCGGCACTGATAGATAGCACGGATGGGCACTAATTGGCCTTGATGTGGATGCATTTATAATCAGTGCCCTAATTATGTGTACATGTCACCTGTGACACTGGCCAGCAACCAGCTGTTCCCTCCTCACGCTGTGGCAGCGTGTGAGGAAAGAAATATCGATAACCAGTGTGTCTGTTAACATGTGATCCACTGTGATTGAACACAGCTGGTCACATGGTAAAGGGCCTCTGTGATTGGCCCTTTATCCAGATCTGATCTGAAAGACAGAGATCACAGAGCTCAATGGATATTCTCCCCAAGGAGCGAGCGGGGGCCTGCTTTTTTGAGGACGTCCATTCTACGTGCTGTAGGTCTTTCTTTGGTTAAAGATAATAATAGCCAAAATGGGATCAAACACTATATTTTATAGCGTAATTCACAGTTGAACTTGTGTGTAAAAATCCCCACTGCTGCTGTTTCCTGGTGCCAACATGGCAGCATACTACCACATGTATGCTGCCATTTGCGTAGCATAAGGGGTTGCAGGGGTCACAATTGCAAGCCTGCCCCTAGCTCCAGGGGGCCCCTGAAGCCTCCCTGTCATATTATCATATCCTCCACAAAGTCCAGCTCTGATCTGCCCTAGGGCCCCACAGTCAGGCTCCAGTACTGGGCTTCCACTATCCTTACCATAGTCTACACCCCTCCGTTTTCATTGACTGGGGAGAAGCTGTGAGACATTTCCTGAATGTAGAGGAGCACGGGGTAGGAACATCCCAGGATGTGAAAGTGTCTGTGCTGTAGGCATGGAATGGTAACCAAGTTCAGCAAGTTAAAAGGAGAAGTGCTGTCCTGTAGCCATGATGGGACCGATGTCACTGGTGAGGTAAGACACCGCTCAGTGTCTCCTAGTCATTAGCTGGGATGCTCTTTACCCCCCCACCCGGGGATGTCTGCTTACCCCCCCTTCCCTGACAACTGGGGAAAAGACACAGAGCTCCGGGAGGTGACCTTCCCCCAACACCTGCCAACACTGACAGAGAAACCTTCAGAAATTTCAAAAAAAATCCCAGATTTTGTGACACATGGCTTTGCCTCCTTAGATCTAAGTTGTGCCCCCCCTCCCACAATGCCCCCTGACCACCCCCTCCACCCTGGATATCACGCCCGGCTGCTGAGCTCCTTTCCCACTACAGCACTCTATACTGCTTCTCCTCCGCAGTGCTGAAATCACATTCCTTTACAACAAAGCCAGTTAGCCATGATCTGTACTAGGTGTATCTGCCTACTGCAACTACACTGTGAAGACAGATACACCCTGTGAAGGCTGACAGACTGTGTGTAAAGGAATGTAATTTTAGCCCTGTGTAGTCTGGGGGGGGGGGGCTGTATACAGTGCTGGGATAGGAAAGGAGCTCTGCCAAGTGACCTGCCAGGGGTCCCTGTCCTCTGATTCTCCAGTGGTGAGCCCTGTCCTCTGATGTAAGGAGAAACTCTGGGAACTCAAGTTGAGGTAAATGCCCTTTTAGGCAAATGTACCCAAAGTGAGGTAAATCTCATTTCAGACTGAGAGAAGAGTCACCATTGGAAGATTTCCCTTCTATTTCTGTGCTGCAGACAACTCTAGATATTGGATTTTCCCTCATTTTTAGTCTAGGTAGCAGTGATCACCAACACACATAGCAAGAGTACATCTTTTTAGCAAGGACACAGACAAAGTCATGGTAGAGGTTCAAACCACCCACCACTCTATTAAAAAAAAAAAAAAAAGTTTGTGGCTTTAGCTGCATATTTTGTTGGCGCTATATAAATACCTACATTAAAATAATAAATACATCTTCAACAGTCTTATTTTGTACCAGAATGACAGGGCTTATCTCATTCAGCTACTTTTCCCCCCCGATGACGTCAGTGATGAAACATGTAGGGTGGAGCCTCGGTATGCGCCGTTGCCACGCTTGCTTTGTTGTGTACACCAATTTATCGATCTTTTTGCATGGATTCATTGCATACTTGCCTGATTTTATCTTCTGCAATGCACACCGTTTGCCCTATGTCCATTGATTCTTATTGGGATTACAGAACAGCATCTGTCCCTGGAGGATCTGTGATGGCTGATTGCTGATGATACATTTATCTTACTCCGTAATAGAGTCCTCCAACATTGGTAAGAGTCCACCTTATACTGGGTGGTGAAGCACGTTGGTGATAGTTGGATCACGCATATCTTCTGATATCTACAATTTTTGTACCAATTTATGAACTTTATTTGTTATTCTATCTACTTTTTGGATTTCACATTGTGGCTTTTCCTGGTCATCATTTATGGACTTTATTAGCGCTGCAATATTTTTTGTTTTATACTTCATGGGGTATTATTTATTTTTTTAAAACGGGCCCCTAGATTGTTTATGCCATAATGTGCCAGTTTGTAACTATGTAACTATGTAATGTGCCAGTTTGCACCTCATGTTAACATGTTATGGCAAACTTACCTGTCAAACGAAGCCCTCCAGTGCTACACTGTCAACATCGCTTGGCTGGTCTCTTTCATCTTCACACAGTCTTCCTTCTGGGTTCTGCCTGTTTGGCCACTTGAATGACCGGGTCATAATGGCATCAGTGCTACATATGCACACAGGAGTCACATGATTGTGGCACAGAGCGAGTGCTGTAAATGTATGCTGAGCTACACATGCATGGCTCAGTATACATGACAGTTGACAGGCAAAGAAAGCATTTATGACAGAAGAGACCGATAGGGTAAAAATGGAAAATGCATTGGAAACCGATATCCTTCCAGACCCAGCCACGGCCCTTTAGAATATTAAACTGCCTGGACTCACCCCGACTCAATTCCGACTATTCATTTACCTCACTACTGCAGCCAAACTATAGCCAAGGCATGGAAATCCCAAACCTTGGTTGTGGCTGAAGCCAAACATAGGATGAATATGCCAAATTGACAGCTATTGAAGATGACAAAATCAAAAAATTCCACAAGATCTGGCAACCCTGGGTCAAACATTACTTATCTCCTGACTTCAACCAGTCATTGTTGTTGCCTTGCTATCTTTCCCAACTCACCATCAACTAAACGCATCTCACACTACCGACACAAGAGACTCTCCTCCCTCCTACTCTCCTTTTTCCTCTCACTTCCCCTGTTTATTTTTTAACGCTGACCTACTAAGTACGGGCACGATAATGTGACACCTGCCTTTCATCCAACTAAACGCATCTCCTAACCGCGAGCCGCACTACCGCCACAAGAGACTCTCCTCCCTCCTTCTACTCTCCTTTTTCCTTTCACTTTCCCCCTTTTCTTTTTTACGCTGACCTACTATGTACAGGCACGATAATGTGACACCTGCCTTTCATCCACTCCTAAGAAACTCTAGCCCGCCTTATCCCCGCACTTGGGTCTCTTACCTTTCTACTTCCTTTCTCTATTCTTCACTATATGACCCACAACTATGGGATACCCACTCCCTCCTCAACCCATGGCATACAGCTAGAGACTAACCCGCATCACTTTTTCTGATAATTTAATCTTCACCTTTTTCTTTTTGAACTAATACATAAAGTAAACAACAGTGGTAATGTGAATAACACGACACCTTCGTAGGTCCTACAACATACCTCCAGTTCCGGACGAGGACAATCCAATACCTTATAAATGTGCCCCCACCTGTTCACAGTTTGATCCCATAAGGGGCGAACGGGTAGTCTGGAGGCACAACTAACTGGGTTCATCGAATGTTGAAGGGCTCTCGTTCCAGCCCTCTAAACCACTCTGTTACACTGATTGTCTCTAGACCATATACCCCTGTTTACTCCTAGACATGTAAAGGTATGTATGATACCGTTCACATTGAATGTATCCCATGTATAAGATTATACACTTTTTATACACTCTTCTGTATACCTCAATAAAAATATTGAACAAGAAATACCCTACGTGTCAGCAATTAAAAAAAAAAAGAATGTTTAAAGCAGAACTATAGACACATTTTTTTTTTTTTTTAATTTTGGATAGAGCAAAGGCCATCTGTGTCCCATTGTGGAGATTTCACTTCACTTCCTGTTCCATAGCCAAAGAGGTGAGAAGAAATCCCTGCAAATTAATGGAATTCCTTGGGGAACCCAAGGTCACCAGAGTTAGTGTCACCATTGGAAGATTTACCCTTAAAGAGCAACTGCAGTCTGCTCACATAATTTGTAATAAAAACATCTTTGCCATTTTGAAGCTTCCCTCCAACCACTTTGCATATTATTTAATATATACTGTGCTTCTGTACTCCCTCTATTTAGTCCAGCCGCAACCATTTTAACTGTGGGCAGCTGAAGCTGCTGCCTTTTCACTTCCTGGATTTACACAGACACACACTTCCAGCTCTGCAGTTCTCATTGGCCCCCTTATGACTCATCTCCCCTCCCTTCCTGACAAACTCTCATGAGACAAAAAACAGGAAGTGGCATAAGGTATTTCCTTGCAGAAAAAAAAGGTTTTGCCTTTAGTTATACTTTAACTGCTTGCCGACCAGCCGCCGCAGTTATACGGGGGCAGGTCGGCTCTGCTGGGCAAGATCACGTAGCTATACGTCATTTTGCCGAGCAGTCAATAGGGGCACGCGCGTTTCACCAGAGGCGCGAATGCGTGCCCCTGACGCCGACGCACGTGCCCGGTGGTCACGATCACCACCGGGCACCCGCGATCGCTCATTACAGAGCGAGAACCGGGAGCTGTGTGTGTAAACACACAGCTCCCGGTCCTGTCAGGGGGGGGGGGAAATTACCTATCGTCTGTTCATTCAATGTATGAACAGCGATTTGTCATTTCCCCATGTCAGTCCCACCCCCCTTCAGTTAGAACACACCCAGGGAACATGATTAACCCCTTCCTCGCCCCCTAGTGTTAACCCCTTCACTGCCAGTGGCATTTTTATAGTAATCCAATGCATTTGTATAGCACTGATCGCTATAAAAATGCCAATGGTCCCAAAAATGTGTCAAAAGTGTCCGAAGTGTCCGCCATAATGTCGCAGTACCGATAAAAATCGCTGATCGCCGCCATTACTAGTAAAAAAAAAGATATTAAGAAAAATGCCATAAAACGACCCCCTATTTTGTAAACGCTATAACTTTTGCGCAAACCAATCAATAAACGCTTATTGCAATTTTTTTTTTACGAAAAATATGTAGACGAATACGTATCGGCCTAAACTGAGGAAATTTTTTTTTTTTATATATATTTTTGGGGGATATTTATTATAGCAAAAAGTAAAAAATATTATTTTTTTTTTCAAAATTGTTGCTCTATTTTTGTTTATAGCGCAAAAACTAAAAACCACAGAGGTGATCAAATACCACAAAAAGAAAGCTATATTTGTTGGAAAAAAAGGACGACAATTTTGTTTGGGAGCCACGTCGCACGACCACGCAATTGTCAGTTAAAGCGACGCAGTTCCGAATCGCAAAAAGTGGCCTGGTCTTTGACCAGCAATATGGTCCGGGGGTTAAGTGGTTAATACCACTTTAAACAGAAAGGTGGTTGCTTTTATGATTTCTTCCAGCAGAACTGAGATTGCATTAAGCATGTGCTATCACATGGTTGTATATAATAAATTTAGCACTAAATATAAGCTTTGGAAAAATGGGTGACCCATGGATATACTGTATTGCAGAAAATGATGTACTAAAATTGCTTTTTTGCTGGAAGCCACACCTCCAGATTGCTTGCTACACAAGCATTGCTACATAAACACAGAAATATGTACTGATATCAGCTTCTGAACTTATCAGCACCCAGTTACCAACACATTTATCTACATTAAACTGAAGTAACGCATATTTTTACTAATTATGTGATAGCATTTTAGGAATCATTAATTTCAGTTTAACTTTGAAACCCACATGAGAAATAAATTGAGATCAATTAGCTTTTTGGATTGGCTGTACATGGAAAGTGAGATAATTTGTCTGTTTAATAGATGTTAAGTAAAATGCATAGTATATACAGTGATTACTTATACAGTGGTTAACCACTTTAGCCCCGGAAGAATTTACCCCCCTTCCTGACCAGAGCACTTTTTGCGATATGGCACTGCGTCGCTTTAGCCGACAATTGAGCGGTCGTGCCGAAAATTACCCTTTTTTCCCCACAAATAGAGCTTTCTTTTGATGGTATTTGATAACATCTGCATTTTTTTTTTTTAAATATATTAACAAAAAAAGAGCAACAATTTTGAAAAAAAATAAAGCAATATTTTTTACTTTCTGGTATAAGACATATCCAATAAAAAAAAATAATAATCTAATTTATTCCTTAATTTAGGCCAATATGTATTCTACTACATATTTTTGATTAAAAAAATCCCAATAAGCGTATATTGATTGGAATGAGCAAAAGTTCCAGCATCTACGAACTATAGGATTTTTTTCATTTATTCTTTTAATAGTAATCGTGGTGATCAGGGACTTATAGCAGGACTGCGAAATTATTATTATTATTATTATACAGGATTTATATAGCGCCAACAGTTTGCGCAGCGCTTTACATCAGGGAAGACAGTACAGTCACAATACAATTCAATACAGGAGGGATCAGAGGGCCCTGCTCGTTAGAGCTTACAATCTAGAAGAAATTGCAGCAGACATTCGGACACTTAGCCTAGGTTCACACTGCTGCGAATTCAAAATCGCGGTAAAATGCGCGATTTTACCGCGATTTTGCGGCCGCGATTTTGCCGCGATTTCGGCCGCAATTTAATGTAAATCGCGGCCCGAAATCGCAAAAAGTAGTACAGGAACTACTTTTTGAAATCGCAGATGCGGCGTCGCACTGATTAGGACAGTGCCATTGCCGACAATTGCCGCCGATTTGAGATGCGATTTGACATGTCAAATCGCATCTCAAATCGTTCCAAATCGTACCCAGTGTGAACCAGGGCTAACTGAGACTTTTTGTGACACAATACAGTGATCAGTGCTAAAAAATTTGCACTGTCATTGTACTAATGACACTGACTGGGAAGGGGTTAACATCAGGGGCGATCAAAGGGTTAACTGTGTACCTAACCTGTGTTTTTCTAAACTGTGTGAGGTGCTTTTACTAGGGGAAGACATGTGTCCTAGTTCCTGCTTTGCAGAGACACAGGATCCATGCCTTCCCTTCTGTCAGAATGGCAATCTGCCTTGTTTATATAGGCAGATTGAAGTTCTGTCTCTGTGGCTAATGATAGGCGAGTGCCAGCGGACATTGAGTGTGTGGTACCCGCTGATCAGCTCTTGCTGTGTATAATCACAGCGGGGGCGAGCCACCAGCAGTGCACATTTGTGCCAGCTACCCGGATATGCCAGATCAGGTGTATATATATATATATATATATATATATATATATATATATATATATATATATATATATATATATATATATATATATATATATATATAATTCTGCACACAGCGGCCACCTTGTAGCAGTAACATTCCTATAGGGCGGTCGGCAAGTAGATAATGGTTGGAATCCAAAGGGGTGGTCCTTGGCTGTATTTAAAACATGATGTTCATCACTTTAGTTAGTGTGGGCCTTCAGTACTGAAGTGAAAATGGTCACTCATTGGTACAGCAATGCAATGCAGCAAAAGCATCATATACAGCAGCACCAATTCTAATATTTGTGAAGAACAATACCACTATACGGCAAGGGTTTTGATAGGTATGCCACCTACATATTACAATATTGTCTTTTATTGTCTTCATATTAACTTATTATCTTGGATTGAACTAAAGCCAGGAATAAAGTTCACAGAACAACAGTCTTGCTTACTACAGAGCAACAAAATTAGCTTTAATTCAGTGTCATATTAAAGTGGTCATAAAGGATTTATTTTATTTTATTTAAATAATAAACACGGTATACTTACCTGCTCTGTGCAATGGTATTTCACAGAGTAGCCCAAAACATCCTCTTCTGGGGTCTCCCACTAGAGCTCTTGGCTCCTCCTTTTCTTGGTGCACCCAATAGGAAGCTGCTTACTTTGGTGGCACACCTGTGAGATCGCTCCAGAGTTGGGCTGTGTGCATCTTATGACAATCACAGCGTGGCTTAGCCCCATCCTCTGCTGCCTGCTGCCTTCTGATTGACATCAGCAGGAGCCAATGGCTCCCACTGCTGCCTCTGAGGGTGTGAGGAAATAGAGAGAGAGACCAACGGCACTGCAGATGGGCATAGCACTGGATTAAATAAGGAATCAGCTAAATATATAGGGAGGGAGACATGTTTTACCTTAATGCAGTGAATGCATCAATGTAAAAAATATCTAGCCTTTAGAACCACTTTAATTATCTGGAGTAAAACTATGATTGGAGTCCAAATTTGGATGGCACAGAACACTAATGTCGCGTACACACGGTCGTTTTTCGGCATTAAAAAAAAAACAAAGTTTTTAAAAACGTCATTTAAAATCGTGTGTGGGCCTCACATCGTTTTTCGGCTTCTGAAAAAAATTTGAACATGCTGCATTTTTTAACGTCGTTTTTTAAAATTACGTTTTTCGGGTTGTAAAAAATAATCGTGTGTGGGCTAAAACAACGTTTTAACCCGCGCATGCCCAGAAGCGAGTTATGAGACGGGAGCGCTCGCTCTGGTAAAACTACCATTCATAATGGAGTAAGCACATTCATCACGATGTAACAAACAAAAAAGCGTGAATCGCCTTTTACTAACACGGAATCAGCTAAAGCAGCCCAAAGGCGAATAGAACTTCCCCTTCAGAGTGCCATCATACGTGTTGTACGTCACCGCGCTTTGTTCATCATTTTTTTAAAACGATGGTGTGTGGGCAACATCGTTTTTAATGATGAAGTTGGAAAAACTTCGTTTTTTGGACATGCTGAAAAACTTCGTTTTTTTTTTCATAACGAAAAACGACCGTGTGTACGCGGCATAAGTGGCTGGTTAGTAACAGTTTTTAGGTTATTTAGACAATTTACACTGTACCTAGTCATATGGAAAAATTGCCATCATTCGTTTTAATTATGTGTGTACTATTTGCCTGGTACCATATTAGGAGATTTATGCCTCGTACACACGATCAGATTTTCCAACAGGAAACCGTGTTTTTTTTTTCAGCAGGAAAACGGCTCAAACTTGTGTTGCATACACACGTCACTCAAATCTTGGCTGAAATTCTGAACGTCAAGAACACGGTGACGTACAACACGAACGACTAGCCGAGATCAATGAAGTTCAGTAGGCACTACGGCTCTTCTGCTTGATTCTGAGCATGCACGTTTTTTTTGCGCGTCGTAATTGCATACAGACGAACGCAATTCCCGATAGGAATTTTTCCTGTCATGAAAATTTAGATCCCGCTCTCAATCTTTTCTTGGCAGGAAAACTGACAGAAAAAGTGTGATGGAGCATACAGCCATGGCCAAAAGTTTTGAGAATGACACAACTACTAATTTTCACAAAGTCTGCTGCCTCAGTTTTTGAGATGGGAAATTGCATATACTCCCGAATGTTATGCAGAGTGATCAGACAAGTTGGAATTAATTGCAAAGTTCCTCTTTGCCATGAAAATTAACTTAATCCCATAAAAAAAAAGCGCCAGGACCGTCTCCTAAAGAGGATTCAGCTGCGGGATCGAAATGCCACCAGTGCAGAGCTTGCTCAGGAATGGCAGCAGGCAGGTGTGAGCTCATCTGCCTGCACAGTGAGGCGAAAACTTTTGGAAGATGGCCTGGTGTCAAGAAGGGCAGTAAAGAAGCCACTTCTCTCCAAAAAAAACATCAGGGACAGATTGATCTTCTGCAGAAAATATGGTGAATGGACTGCTGAGAACTGGGGCAAAGTCATATTCTCCAATGAAGCCTCTTTCCAATTGTTAGGGGCATCAGGAAATAGGCTTGTCCGGAGAAGAAAAGGTGAGCGCTACCATCAGTCCTGTGTCATGCCAACAGTAAAGCATCCTGAGACCATTCATGTGTGGGGTTGCTTCTCATCCAAGGGAGTGGGCTCACTCACAATTTTGCCCAAAAACACAGCCATGAATAAAGAATGGTACCAAAACACCCTCCAACAGCAACTTCTTCCAACAATCCAACAACAGTTTGGTGAAGAACAATGCATTTTCCAGCGCAGTGCCATAGGGCAAAAGTGATAACTAAGTGGCTCGGGGACCAAAATGTTGACATTTTGGGTCCATGGGCTGGAAACTCCCCAGATCTTAATCCCATTGAGAACTTGTGGTCAATCCTCAAGAGGCGGGTGGACGAACAAAAACCCACAAATTCTGACAAACTCCAAGAAGTGATTATGAAAGAATGGGTTGCTATCAGTCAGGAATTGGCCCAGAAGTTGATTGAGAGCATGCCCAGTCGAATTGCAGAGGTCCTGAAAAAGAAGGGCCAACACTGCAAATACTGACTCTTTGCATAAATGTCATGTAATTGTCGATAAAAGGCTTTGAAACGTATGAAGTGCGTGTAATTATATTTCACTACATCACAGAAACAACTGAAACAAAGATCTGAAATCAGTTTAGCAGCAAACTTTGTGAAAACTAATATTTGTGTCATTCTCAAAACTTTTGGCCAAAACTGTACACATGGTTGGAATTCATGACAAAAAGCTCACGTCACACTTTTCTTGTTAGGAAAACTGATCGTGTGTATGAGGCATCACACTTAACATATCATCAGTTTCCTTAGGGTCAATGTAAATTAATTTAAGATATGCAGACAATCGGAGATCTGGTCATTCATTGCTGAGATCAAGTACTAAAATATGGAGATACAAGTGGAAATATAGTTCCTCACCATTAATCCATCTTCTGGATGGGGCCCAGAGCAGGCTTCCCATAGGGGAGACTGATTGGAGACACACAAAGGAGAACGTTTCCAACCAGTGTTCCTATATGCTGCGATAACAGCATGACTTTGTACACATGGGAGTTCTATGTGCAAGCCGGTCTGGCCCAAATGGACAGGCTGCAGAGTCAGACAGATGTCTTAAGCCTCGTACACATGGTACGATTGTTGGCAAACAGGGCATCTGATTTTTGTCAAAAGGGCGTGTGCCAGGATCTTGTCTTGCATACTATTGTTACACAATTGTAATTGCTCTTGAGCGCCACCCTTTGGGCCCCTTCTACTAATTTTGTGTTTGGTTAGCATTGATTCCGAGCACGCGTGTTTGTACCTTTGACTTTCGTGTGACGGACTTGTGTACTGACCATCAGAAAATCTGACAACAGATCACTGTCCGCCCAAAATTTACTAGCCTGTCATCCAACATTTGTTGGGTGAAAGTTGGACAACAATTGTCAAAATGAGCGTACTAACGGTAAGATTTTAGGAAAACAGTCTGTCAACAGACAATCCCCTGCCAACAATCATATCGTGTGGACGAGGCTTAAGGCAGGATATACATTATGCAATTTTCTTTCCTAAAACCACAGGTTGTGTTGATGGGGGAATTCCTTCTGCTGTGCTACTGTATTCTAACAGTGGGAGGCTTCCCAGCCATCAGAATACAATAATCACTGTTTGGCTATAGCTGTGAAAAAACTGTTGTACTGAAATTGTTCTATTGACTTCAGTACAACCAGCCTGCCCATAGATGAATCAAAATTTAGCAGGTTTCAGCAGGAACCGCGAGAAATCTATCTATGGCCGGCTACGAATAAGAATTGGAAATTGTTAAGGGGTGGTTGAGGAAGTCCCTATATCTACAAACCAGTTTGTCTGAGCTGAGCAAGCTGCAACCTGTAGGTGAGCAGACTAGAGGTCCAGTCTAGCGATTGATGGAACCAGTTCAGCAGGGAGGCTGAGACTGAAGCCTCGTACACATGACCGAGGAACTCGACGGGCGAAACACATCGTTTTCCTCGTCTAGTTCCTTGTTAGGCTGTCGAGGAACTCGACAGGGCAAGTTTCTCCATTCCCGTCGAGGAAAAAGAAGACATGCTCTCTTTTTGGCTCAACAGGATCCTCGACAGTTTCCTCTTCGAAAAATGTACACACTACCGGTTTCCTCGGCAAAAAAAAATCCCAGCAAGTTTTTTGCTGATTTTTGCCGAGAAACTCGGTCATGTGTATGAGGCCTGAGGCAGCTCTATATCAAGGAGGAAATAGACAAAGCTTTGTGACAAATAGCCAGGAGACCTAAAGATATTTGTGTGCTCTGTTATGCTGAATAATCTCTGGGAGGGCAGAACACTGTGTTATACCTATGTATAAATAAATAAAATGGCCAAAAAGGGACCAAAACATATTCTGCTGATTGCAATGAGTCCTTGGAAAGCTTTCTATTCAAAGCTGAATCTCAAATTGTGCAACAACAGAATGGTTATATTTACTGGTAGCCCAAGAGCAAGCATAAAGAACGAGAATAACATTTGCAGAATTGCAGCCTGCTGTCCTCTTAGCATTTTGCAGTGTCTTACCACATCACATATAAATGGAATAGTATGTACATTTACTTTTATGATCTTTTGGCTGGTAAAACAGTATTTGTATATGTGCTTCAACTGTGTTGTGAGCTATTTTTCTGGAGATGCTATGGGGAGGGGGGGTTTACTAAAACTGGAGCAGCTCTCCATAAAAACTGATCAGCTTCCATTTTTTTCGTGAAAGTTTAACCACTTAAGCCCTTGGACCATTTTGTTGCTAAAGGACCAGGCCCCTTTTTGCGATTCGGCACTGCGTCGCTTTAACTGACAATTGCGCGGTCGTGCAACGTGGCTCCCAAACAAATTTGACGTCCTTTTTCCCCACAAATAGAGCTTTCTTTTGGTGGTATTTGATCACCTCTGCGCAGGGCTGGACTGGGACAAAAATTTGGCCCTGGTCTTCATCCAGACTGGCCCACTTTGACAGGTCTCTCCCACAGCGGCCGGACAACTCCCGCTCCCCCCCCCCGGCCACCCAAGCCCCCTCTCCCCCTTCACTAGCCGTTTTACTTTATTAGAGTAGAACGGCTGGTACTGATATTCTTATAGGCAGTACCAGTGGGGAAGCTAGACATTTTTTCTCCCGGGGCAAAGAATCAGTTTGGTGCCCCCCCCCCTTATGGGACAAGATTAGGCAGAAGTGAGAAACTCCCAGGCCACTGTCACGGAAGCCGGCCCACTGAGCCATCGGCCCACCGGGAAACTCGCTGTAGTCCCAATGGCCAGTCCATCCCTGCCTCTGCGGCTTTTATTTTTTGCGCTATAAACAAAAATAGAGCGACAATTTAAAAAAAAAAACAATATTTTTTACTAAAATAAATATCCCCAAATATATATATATAAAAAAAACATTTTTTTGCTCAGTTTGGGCCGATACATATTCTTCTACATATTTTTGGTAAAAAAATTGCAATAAGCACTTATTGATCGGTTTGCGCAAAAGTTATAGCGTCTACAAAATAGGGGATAGTTTTATGGCATTTTTATTAAAAAATTTTTTTACTAGTAATGGCAGCGATCAGCAATTTTTATTGTGACTGCGACATTATGGCGGACACATCGGACACTTTTGACACTTTTGGGACCACTGTCATTTTTACAGCGATCAGTGCTATAAAAATGCACTGATTACTGTGAAAATGACACTAGCAGTGAAGGGGTTAACCTGTACGATCTGCCGACGTATATCGTTGTTAGGCGGTCCTTAAGCGGCTAATTGAACAAGTTGAAGTTAGATGCTCATTGGCTACCATGCACAGATGCACCAGATTCTAAGTGCTATGGTTTTAGTAAATCTCCCTCCTTGTCTCTAGTATTTGCTGTATTTGTATTTATGCTTATCGCTCATTTCAGGATTATCACAGCCTACATAGTGTGTCATTCAGTAGGTCTACAATCATGTTATACACCTAATTACTAACAGTTATCTTAAATTGAAATAGGATGTGCATGTATTATCTGACCATTAAACAATCTAATAAAATTTGAAATGTACACAAATGTAGGCACTAGCTATCTTTGTCATGCCATGTCACTGGCAACCGAGTAAACCGGAAGGGATGTCGTGACGTCGCTTCCGGGATTTTACATCGGAGACCTGATCAAAGCCAAATGCGGATTCGTTCGGTTCTCAGCCTTGACGGCGAATGCGCTGGCTGGTGGCTTGGGTATCCCAGTGGGACGGCAGGCCCGGGAAAAGCAGCGGGATGGGGGGGGGTGTCTCCTCCCGCTCCAAATGCCATGTACACACGATCATTTTTCAGCATGGAAAAAAACGTTGTTTTTCAGCATGTCCAAAAAACTACGTTTTCGCAACTTCATCATTAAAACGATGTTGCCCACACACCATTGTTTAAAAAAAAATGATCTAGAAAAGCGCGGTGACGTACAACACGTACGACAGCACTATAAAGGGGAAGTTCCATTCTCGCCTTTGGGCTGCTTTAGCTGATTCCGTATTAGTAAAAGACAATTCGCACTTTTCTATCTGTTACAGTGTGATGAATGTGCTTACTAGTGTTGCTCACGAATATTCGTATTGCGAATATTCGGCTCGAATATGGCATATTCGAGTATTCGCGATATATTTCGAATTTCGCAGTGAATATTCGCTATTCCGAATATTCAAATTTTTTCAATTTTATTTTTAGAACAGATCACATCCTAGAGATCTCCATCGACGTCTAAAAGCATTGCTGGTATGATTAGAGACCTTGGGCCGAGTAGCTGAAGCGATCATTTTATCTTACCGAAAAATCGCAATGCGATTATTCGGCAATCGGAATATCGCGCAATTATTTTCTTCGCCCTATCTTCCGCATCAGAGCGATTTTTTCAGTTTCATTTTTTTTTCATTTTCAGTTTCATTTCATTTCAGTTGGCGAAATTCCGCAATCAATTTCGCATTCGCATTTTTGCGAAATTTCGATAAAATATCACGAATATTCTGAGCCAATCAGAGTGCTCCTACAGCATTTGTCGAAATTCCGCAATACATATCGCATTCGCATTTTGCGAAATTTCGATAAAATATCACGAATATTCTGAGCCAATCAGAGTGCTCCTACAGCATTTGTCGAAATTCCGCAATAAATATCGCATTCGCATTTTGCGAAATTTCGATAAAATATCACGAATATTCTGAGCCAATCAGAGTGCTCCTTCCGCATTTGTCGAAATTTCGCAATTATGTTCGCATTCGCAATAGCGAAATTTCGCAATCATTTCATTTCGATAAAATATCACGAATATTCGAATTTAGCGAATATATCTCGAATATTCGACTATATATTCGAGATATATCGCAAAATCGAATATGGCGTATTCTGCTCAACACTAGTGCTTACTCCATTATGAACGGTAGTTTTACCAGAACGAGTGCTCCCGTCTCATAACTTGCTTTTGAGCATGCGCAAATTTTTTACGTCGTTTTAGCCCACACACGATAATTTTTTACAACCCGAAAACGACATAGTTTAAAACGACGTTAAAAAATGCAGCATGTTCGAATTTTTTATTGGTCGTTTTTCAGAACCTAAAAAATGATGTGTAGCCCACACACGATCATGTTAAATGAACTTTTTTTCATGCCGAAAAATTATCGTGTGTACGCGGCATTAGGATAACAGCCAAGTGCCTTTTCGCCACATATGTTGTAATCACTAAAAAGCCAACCGCTGGCTCTAAAAAAAAGTTTAAGGCCCCATACACACGAGAGGATCCATCCGCTGAAAAATCTCAGCGGATCGGTTTCAGCGGATAGATCCCCTGGTGTGTACGTTCCAGCGGATATTTATCCGCGGATATTTCCGATTTCCAGCAGATAAAAATTTGTAGACATGCTTACAAATCTATCCGCTGGAATCGGAACCAGCGGATCGATCCGGTGGTCTGTACAGACTCACCGGATCGATCCGTCCAAACCCATCCCTCGCATGCGTCGTAATGATTCGACGCATGCGTGGATATCCTTATATGACAGCGTCGCGCACGTCGCCGCGTCATCATCGCGGCGACGGCGCGACACGTCACCGCGATGGGAATTCGGCGCGGATTTCAATCCGATGGTGTGTACACTCCGCAGAGGATTTATCCGCGGATAAATCCTATCGTGTGTACCAGGCCTTACACGTTCAAGCAATGAACACAAATTTGCATACGGTCGGCACAAAGGGGTTAACTAAACCCATTCGATTTTAGTTGACTAAAACGTACTGGAGATTTGAGTCTGCTAAAATATGACTAAATTTCCAGATTACTAAAATACGACTAAAACTAAAACAATTCAGATGACTAAAATATGACTAAAACTAAAAAAGCATTTTAATCTAAAGACTATGATTAAAACTAAATCGAAATTTGATGTCAAAATCAACACTGCCCAGGAGACTTGTGGGGACCAGGTCCAGTAGTCAGGGCAGTGTGTGATAGCCCAGGCACTGGGAAAGTTGAGTATTTACTGCCTTCTTTTACGGGTAACAGAAAGTATGCCGGTGTATCTACTGATACGCCGGCGTACTTTCAAATTTCCCGCGTCGTATCTTTGGTTTGAATCCTCAAAACAAGATAGGATGGGTTAGATCCGACAGGTGTACGTCTTCGTACGCCTTCGGATCTAAGATCCAATTCTTCGGCGTCCGCTGGGTGGCGTTCACGTCGTTTTCCGTGTCGGGTATGCAAATTAGCTATTTCCGACGATCCACGAACATACGAGCGGCCGCCGCATTTTTTTACGTCGTCTGTAGTCGGCTTTTTCCAGCGTATAGTTAAAGCTGGTATTTCGTCGCGTATAGTTAGACTTGCCATGTTAAGTATGGCCGTTGTTCTCGCGTTTAATTTGAATTTTTTTTTTGCGTAAGTCGTCCGTGAATTGGGATGGACGTAATTCACGTCTATGTTAACAAAAATTACGTCCTTGCGACGTCATTTAGCGCAAAGCACGGTGGGAAATTTAGGGACGGCGCATGCGCAGTTCATTCGGCGCGGGGACGCGCTTCATTTAAATGAAACACGCCCCCTAATCGCCTATTTGAATTCCGCGCCGTTACGCCGCTTGAGATACACTACGCCGCCGTAACTTACGGCGCAAATTCTTTGGGGATTTGAACCGGCCTAAAGTAAGTTACAGCGGCGTAGCGTATCTCACATACGCTGCGCCCATCTAATTGTATGTGGATCTACCCCATGGTCTTTTTTTTTTGACACAGTCGCTTTAAAGTAATTGTTCGTAATTCTTTCAAAAAAATCTATTTACAATATGCATTTCCAGAGGTTTAAAAGCATGAAATATCGCTTTAAACCAAAGCGTTCTTCTTTTAATTTCATCATGATTTTAATCCTTTAAAGCATTCATTCTGCATAATACCTGTCAAATTTAAATTTGAGATGCAAAAAAAAAAAAAAAGTGCACATCAGAGTATTTTGTTACTGTGGCAGTACAGATAATAACTAGGAACATGCTGTTTATTTAGTAGTATACATATTTATTTTCTTCTGCGCACTGACACACAGTATTACTTACTGAGACAGGGCTTGTGACAGATTCCCAGTTTGTCTCCGATGCTGCAGGCGGAAAATCATTCTGAAAGGAAAAGGAAAAAGCTAGCATAAGAATTTAAACAAAAGCTGTGGCCCAGGATAAGATCTTTACTGTTAGATTTGAATAGCCTTTCAGGCATCCAGGCTAGGCTGCTATAATAGACCGTGAAAATACAGGATTACTTCATTCTGCAGGGCTGCAAATCGCAAAGATGGAAATTCTACTGAGAGCTGCAAGATAAATTAACATTATTTTTTAATTTTTGATTTGTTACATTTTTCCAACTTGCTTATTATTTTAAAGCTGAATTCAGATTAAATATTAAAAGCCAAATGTTAAGCCAGGTATGTAAACTAATCTAATAATTAAATTCAGGTTTAAATACAGCTAGTTTAAAACCATGTTTTGTCTTTATTTTAGCTTCTTGGGTGAGGAAGGTTCAGCTATTGGATAAATCAGTTCTCTATAAGACCACTAGGTCCACAGCTGATATTTTCTTGACTTTTTATTAATTAAGTTATAATTAATATAAATATTATAGTTAATATGAAATATTACATATTAATAATTTGTATTTTTGCCAGTAGTTGGAGTGCTCTCCATTTTTCAAATACTTTCCAAACTCTGACACAAACAGTAGTTACATAGGGGCAGATCCACAGACAGAGTACGCCGGCGTATCTACTGATACGCCGGCGTACTTTCAAATTTCCCGCGTCGTATCGTTGTTTTGAATCCTCAAAACAAGATACGACGGCTTCTGGGTTAGATCCGACAGGTGTACGTCTCCGTACGCCTTTGAATCTAAGATGCAATACTTTGGCGTCCGCTGGGTGGCGTTCAAGTCGTTTTCCGTGTCAGGTATGCAAATTAGCTATTTCCGACGATCCACGAACGTACGAGTGGCCGGCGCATTTTTTTACAGCGTCTGTAGTTGGCTTTTTTCGGCATATAGTTAAAGCTGCTATTTCGTCGCGTATAGTTAGATTTGCCATGTTACGTATGGCCGTCGTTCCCGCGTCGAAATTTGAATTTTTTCTTTTTTTTGCGTAAGTCGTCCGTGAATCGGGATGGGCGTAAGTCACGTCTAAGTTTAAAAAATGACATCCTAGCGACGTCATTTCGCGCAATGCACGGCGGGAAATTTAGAAACGGAGCATGCGCAGTTCATTCGGCGCGGGGACGCACTTCATTTAAATAAAACACACCCCCCTAATCGCCGATTTGAATTCCGCGCCCCTACACCGCCGTAACTTACGGCGCAAATTCTTTGGGGATTCAAAACAGCCTAATGGAAGTTACAGCAGCGTAGCTTATCTCACATACGCTGCGCCAATCTATTTGTATGGGAATCTACCCCAGTGTTAGTCAGGATGAAAAAATACACAAGTCTATCTAGTTCAACCAATAGAAAAACAAATGCTGAAGTTAATGGCGTATAACACGCATTTTAGGAGGGAAGTTTCATGAATTATTTTTTTAAATAAAAACTTGAATTAAAATAAGGGTCAGTGCCCGTCAATGCAGCCTGTTTAGTGCCCATCTGAAGCCTCAATGCAGCCTGATTATTGCCCATCTGCAGCACATCTCACCAATGCAGCCTGATCAAAGCCCATCTCATCAATGCAGCCTGATCAATGCCCATCTCATCAATGCAGCCTGATCAATGCCCATCTCATTAATGCAGCCTGATCAATGCCCATATCATCAATGCAGCCTGATCAATGCCCATCTCACCAATGCAGCCTGATCAATGCCCATCTCATCAATGCAGCCTGATCAATGCCCATCTCATCAATGCAGCCTGATCAATGCCCATCTCATCGATGCAGCCTGATCAATGCAGCCTGATCAATGCCCCTTTTTAGCCTCAAAGTTCATCTGCAACCTCACCATCAATGCAGCCTGGACAGTGCAGGAAATCACAGAGCCATCATCTCCTGGCTGAGAGCGATTGCAATTGACACAATGGCTGTGTATCCAATGTATCTAGGTATCTGTCTATATTCTTTGTATAATTTGTCTGTAAAGAAGCGTGTGTCATTTCAGTCCAATATGCATGGTTCATAGTTCAATACTTACCATGCAAGTGGACTGTCGGATGGATATCCACACCTGCTGAGATGCATTGTTCCATGGCCCTGGCTAGGATCAGACATTCTGGATTGTACTATGAGTGCCTCGACCGAGATAAATGCACCTCATATCTGCAGGTGTGTGACATGGTATTGTATCGTGTATGGAGGTTCTGCTCTTTTCAGGTTGTTCACTGTCTCTGCATTTATTTTTTCCCCCGTCTCTAGTGGTTATTAGAACAAAGTTTACTTTTTTGTCTTTTCAATAAGAGGGGGGACCATGACACATGAGGTGCGCATGCCTATCATAGTGTGTGTATTTCTTTCAGTGTTCAATGTCAGTGTAGTATGTGATGCATTCATGCTGTGTTTAGACATTACACATGATACGTTTTCATTTTAATTTACTTTTTATTTATATAGCGATTTTCATGTGCAGTGCCTTTAATATATAGGTTCTTTTATATATAGTTATTTAGTGATATTGGTAAAAAAGTTTTTTAGATGAATTTTTTCTTCTATATATTTAGTTATTTATGCGTGGGATTTACGGTCATGTACCATGTGTATCTAGCAATGCATATGTGCAAATTGAATATAATGGTCTTGACCGATCCATACATATGGTTGGGAGTTTATCTGGTACACGGAAGCATGGTTTTTGGCAATAAACTTTGTTTCACTCAATATTGTGCGTTTTTTGGGGGGGTTTTTAATTCCATTCCATTGCATCCATTATATACATTTATAATAGGTATGTGTAAGCTTATATATATATATATTTTTTTAACTCTTGGTACATTTGTGCTCCTTTCATAGTTGGATGGAGCACAATAAAACATAACATTATGTAATGTAATCCAATTGAGTGCAATTGATATCAAACACAGGTGTATATACACATTGAAAAACCTTTCATATAACATGCCCCATTTATCCCATCATATGGTTTTCCACATAGAGGAAGAAATCCTTTAAAACAGCCAATATTAAAGGGGTTGTAAAGGTTTTTTTTTTCCCCCTAAATAGCTTCCTTTACCTTAGGCTGCTTTCACATTGCAGCGTGGAGCCGCGGTGACGGTATAGCCGCGCTATTTGTAGCGCGGCTATACCGCGATATTCAGGCGCTAGCGGTGAGGTTTTAACCCCCGCTAGCGGCCGAAAAAGGGTTAATATACTATAAGCGCTATACTGCGCCTGCACACCGCCGTTCAGCTCCTTTAGGCAATCGTGACGCAGCTTACGCGACGGGGGGAGCTAGTTTTTGGTCATCACGTCAATCACCAGCATGTTAGGAACGCCCACTCCCGCGGGACTCGCAACACGGAAGCCACGGGTGAATTAGCTGTTCCTAAGGTATGTACAGCATACAAAAAAACATAATAGGCATAATTGTATTGTAATGTGGGGGGCCAATGTAATACTAGAAAGTCGTTTTTAGGGTGAACCTCCCCTTTAATAATGGATACATAAAATACAGCACATAGAATACCAATAAATATACAAGACTGATCTTTCACTTTTATATACATGAATCAGGTATTATTGTTATTCTTTATTACCATTTTTTATTGCAGTATTGGTCCAACTGTTATATATAATTTGCACCACCATTTTTTACACATTATGGTCACTTTGGCCCGGATTCACGTAGAACCGCGTATCTTTGTGCGGGCGTAACGTATCCTATTTACGTTACGCCTCCGCAACTTAGACAGGCAAGTGCCGTATTCTCAAACCAAAGTTGCGGCGGCGTAGCGTAAATAGGCCGGCGTAAGCCCGCCTAATTCAAATGTGGTAGATGTGGGCGTGTGTTATGTAAATCTAATGTGACCCCAGGTAAATGACGCTTTTTACAAGCGGCGCATGCGCCGTCCGTGAAAGTATCCCAGTGCGCATGCTCCAAATTAACCCGCAAGAAGCCAATGCTTTCGACGTGAACGTAAATGACGCCCAGCCCTATTCGCGAACGATTTACGCAAACAACGTAAAATATTCAAAATAAGACGCAGGAACGACGTCCATACTTAACATTGGTACGCCGCATGTACGCCTCATATAGCAGGGGTGACTTTACGCCAGGAAAAGCCTAACGTAAACGACGTATCTGTACTGCGTCGGCCGGGCATACGTTTGTGAATTTGCGTATCTAGCTGATTTACAGATTTCTAGGCATAAATCAGCGTACACGCCCCTAGCGGCCAACGTAAATATGCAGTTAAGATACGACGGCGTAAGAGACTTACGCCGGTCGGATCTAATACAAATCTATGCGTAACTGATTCGAAGAATCAGGCGCATAGATACGACGGCTCGGACTCAGAGTTACGACGGCGTATCTGAAGATACGCCGGCGTAACTCGTACAAGAATCCGGGCCTTTATGTTTTTCTATGAACTCTCTTGTTTGGATAGTTTTTTTTTTTATTTATGATCGGAAGCTGATTTTCGCTACATTGAAATTGTCAGCTTCATTTAAGTCTATCCTGCTCACAATCCCAAAAGTTCATAATATAATACATTACACAACATATCACACTTCAGTTCTTGTTCCAGTATACTGCTTAAATTTATTAATTTAATTCATTTTTTTTATACATATATATATTTTACATTTTTATATATTTTTTTCATTTTTATATTATAGTTATACTCACACTTTTTTATAGATATATTCCTATAGACCAAAAATCCTTTATTGAGTTCTACATTCATTCACATACCACATTGTTTTTATATTATCCACACATCACTAAAATGACATACATCCTTTTGGTATATTCACCAATATATAAAAAAAACAGTTTATATACACACTACCTTCACTATATTTTATATTAGTTTAACACATAGGATTTTATTCATCATTAGTTGTTGACAGTTTTATATATTTTTTATATACATTTTTTTAAGGATGTGCTGTACACATATAGATATTAGCACTATCATTATCATTATCTCTCTTGTTTGAAATAAACTTTCAAATGAGAACGATTACATGTGCTCTGTGGTTTATTTAGGTATATTTTTGTATAGGTGTGCCTGTCCTCCTAACCATATGATTTGGATTTGTCTGGGTTTACATGGGATACCAATTAGCAATTTGTCAATTGGACTCTTAATTACCATCCTTCTGGCCATGTGACCTGTAGGAAAGAATATATATAACATCCATTTCTACGTGTGTTAGATATGATTAAGCACTAAAGTTTAGTGTGAAACGCGTCAGGTTGTACCCAGTTTGCTGTGGCATGTATCCTGTGTTTTTCATTTTACAATAAAAGCAATACATTTTGGAGTGCGGCTGTCCAGAAATCCTTCCTTCATTTTGCATGAGCCATCATCTCCTGTTCGGCTCTCACTCAGCAGTCACACACACACACAGTCCCGCCTCCGCCATCGGCATTAGACCAGTGATAGACAGAACATTGGTCCAATGCCAGTGGCGGAGGCGGGAATGTGTGTGTTGGGCGTGAGTGAGAGCCGAACAGGAGATGATGGCTCGTGAATTTCGGCTGAGTTCGTCCTCCTCCTTCCCTTCCAAGGTACACTATCGGCGTATAACACTCACCCGCGATTTGCCCCCTATTTTCAGAGGGAAAAAGTGTGTGTTATACGCCGATAAATACGGTAAATATAAAATCTCCATATACACATTCCTGTACCCACAGTTAATCCAGAGGAAGGCAAAAAAAACTCTATAAAGCATGATCCATATTTGCTCCAGTCCTTCCAGATCCCCCAGGAGGCAATCAGATATTCCCTGGATCAACAATCCCTGGTGACAGTTAAATATCTTTTTCTCCAGATGTAAAAAGTGCCCCCTTGTCGTCTGTAATGACCTAAAGGGGAATGGCTCTACACCATTATATGGATTGTATTTATACATGTTGATCATATCCCTCCAAAGTAGTTGATCAATCAACTTGGGTACAATCAGCCTGCTTTCATGGTTCGAATCTTGGCTGGTCCCTGCTGAACCGGCCAAGAATCGAACCGTCTATGGTCGGCTTAAGGTTTGTTTTTGTGTGTGGGCTACACTGTGGGAAAGGAAAAGGGGTGGCACATTTAAAGGGCAACTTCACTAAAAGTGAAGTTGTCCTTCAAGAATACTTACATCTAACATGTTATGAGAATTGCTTTATTTCCTTGGGGAGGAAAGCACTATAACAATATTGTATTGTTATATTATGTAAGTTTATTTTTATCCTAATGTAATTTCCAGGGGTTCCTACTTTAGCCCAAAAGTTACCCCTGCTTTAGCTAGTCACAGAAAATTGCCTTCTTACATTGGTGATCAGTGTTGAAGGGAGATCAACAAGCCTTTGCCCAATGTTCAAGGAAACCTTGGCAACCTCAGGTGAAACCCTAGTTGAGAAACAGCACCACTCTATTTCAATGGACAAGTTACAATAACTGGTTCTACACACCAGGACAACTTTGTGTAAAAGAAGGATACACCTTTAAGAGAAGATCTTGCTATAATTTGCAAGTTTATTGTAGCTGGCGTAACAGCATTTTAAAAAATATTCCAAAATAATATGAAAGAAATTGGATTCATATTACAAAGCAGTCGCTCCCATTGCCAAAATACAAATTATGACATACAAGTGCTTCATAAACATCCTTGCTTCAGGCTTTATCATTTGGTACGAAAATAAACAGTAATGGAAAATCGCCCAAGACTTATGTGATCGTACGCGGAGAGAATATGAAATATTTGGCATGATATTGCATTTTTATGCAAATTCAATAATGCGCATTCACAGCATTTCCTGTGGAGATGTAATATGTCTGAAAAGTACTATAAAATGAGCAATTATTGTCAAGTGAACGATACTCTGTGTTTTGGTAAGTACAAAGGATGTCACGGCAAATATTTAGATGTGTAAATCAGGGCACAAACTGCTTTCTTTAATACAAGGCAATTAAAGGATGTTTCAGAGAGAATGGATGCTTGCTCTGAAATAGCAGGAGACAGCTACAAGGCGTAGAGTTGGTCTATGCCCTAAGTTAATGTCTAAGCATCAGATGGAAAAAGATGCTACAGATGGTGCATGAAGAATAAAATGCTCAAAGATTAACGGTTTGTGTTCTGCTAAAAACTACGTTCTGACCCATTTATTTATTGAATGTACAGTGGAAATTTTGAACAAGCTACATAGAGCATTTGAGAACAAATACTGTATTGTACAAGATGGCTGATATTAGGATGCAGATTGATAATTCCCCAAAATGAGGCATAACAATATGTAGGGGCGAACTACTGCACATGCTCGTCTGAGGGCCATGTTTACCTGCACAGGGATGCACAGGTGTTCCATGCATCCCCATGCAGGCAGTCCCATTGATGTCAATTGGAATGCAGTGGCTGCACAGACATAGACCCAATTTGACATCCCGCTGTGTGCACGACCCAGAATAAAACCTGTCTGCATTCGGGGTGGTGTTCTCCGTGGAGCAAGCCCTGTGTTAACAAGGCCTCAATTAGTTCTCAGTGTAGAAATAAAAAACATTCAAAGTAGAATATAATATTTAGATGTTATTTTAACAATACATTTCTATTAAAAGTTATTAATTAACAATACAAATTGTCATCTATTTTAGTCATATGTATCCAACATGGTTACATTGATTTTAAAGGTTTTGTGTACTTGAAAACCTGTACCAGGCTCTCAAGTGCCGGGTGGACGTCCCTGGACGTCCTGTTATTTACATTCCCCGCGCGTGCCAATGGGGGCGCGCAGCGGGGAAACACTGTGCCCGGCGCATCGCTGGGAAGCCGATGCACGTGCCTGTTGGCCGCCATGTCCACCAGGTACCTGCGATCGGTGGTGACAGCAGGAACATGGAGCTCTGTGTGTAAACACAGAGCTCCACGTCCTGTCAGGGAGAGAGGAGACCGATGCTGTGTCCCTTGTACATAGGGACACAGCATCGGTCACCTCCCCCAGTCAGTCCCCTTCACACACAGTCAGAACACACCCAGGGAATACATTTAACACCTTCCTCACCCCCTAGTGTTATTTTTTTGCGATTTATTTTAACAAAAATATGTAGAAGAATACGTTTTGGCCTAAACAGAGGAAAAAAATATAGAAAAAAAATGGGATATTATTATAACAAAAAAATTTCTGTCTTTTTTTGTATATAGCACAAAAAATAAAAACCGCAGAGGTGATCAAATACCACCAAAAGAAAGCTCTATTTGTAGGAAAAAAATGATAAAAATATAATTTGGGTACAGCATTGTATGACCGCGCAATTGTCATTCAAAATGCCACAGCGATGAAAGCTGAAAATTGGTCTGGGCACGAAGGGGGTTTAAGTGCCCAGTAATGAAGTGGTTAAATAGATAGTTGGGTTAAAAAAATTTAAACGAAAACAAAACTTGCAAATTAGATTGAAAATGTAGGTCCAAGATGCTAGGCTACATCAAAGATATGCACTTAAATGGCTTAACGGTACTTCAAATTTAGGGATAAGTTGCAAGTTACACTCTTTTAAGTAGTTGGATGCTCTAGGATGAGATAGTCAGGTATTCCATTTTTTTTTTAATGTAATGGTGGAGTAATTATTATAAGCAAGCATAAGTTCGGACTGAGCTTGAATAATTAGTCTGGCTATAGCTGTCGATAAATTAGGTGCGTCCCTAGATTTGAAGAGGCTGGTTATAGTGAGCCTTACCGCTATAAATGTATGGATTACTATTGTTCAATATTTAGATATTCTTAACAAACAGTAAATGTGCTTTAAAAACAAGCCCTCACTGCCCTTAGTAGCATAAGGTAGGGTTAGTTAGGACTTGTATTACATTTTTTTTACTGAGGGTAAAGAATATGTAAAATTCACATAAATACCAGTCAGCGCAGATCCCACAAACACTTCATAGATTGGGAGGCAATCTGCATTAGCATTTTTTCATGATATAGGTGTTGCAGCACCCTTTTGTATCCACTGGGTGGTGGACTGAAATCTGTAGCAAAACAAAGGAAAGGAGAGCACACAGCCACCCTAGTATGTTAACGTTATCATTAGTAAGACCTCATCTGGAATATGCAGTTCAGTTTTGGGCCCCAGCTCACAAAAAGGATATCGGGGGACTGGAGAAAGTGCAGAGAAGGGCAACCAAACTGATAAGAGGCATGAAGGAGCTCAGCTATGAGGAACTTAATTTATGCTCTCAGACCAGCCGGCACACGCAACGTCACTCCCGGCTGCGATGAGGAGTGAAATGCAAGTGAATCGTCTCCCAGAGTTGCTATGACATGTTTTGGATGTGCGGCCTCCTTCTTCAGGTCACCTAAGGTCACCTGTAAATACTTGAATGCTCATAGCTTGGCCACAAATTGTATCTAAAACCAACATTTCTCTAGATTTTTTAGTCTTGGATGGAGTGGGGAAGGGTTAGAACCCTATTAGGTTTTTAGTCTGTACTGTTGCTAGGGAGAATCATCCTCTCTATTTGTCCTGGTAACTACTGTCACTGGCATTTAAAGTGATGGGGAAATCCAAAATGTCACCAGATTAGGAGGCGAGAGAAAATAGAAAAGAGAACTTGCCATCACTTTGAAGACATACAGTATATTCTCCTGTTGTGTTTCCTGAACGGAAAGTGAAGATAGACATGTGAAAACAACAAAAGGATTTAACCCTCCACGCAGCAACGTTTTTGTTTTGACTGTTCTGACATTTTAAAATGTCAGTTTGCAGTAAAGAATTCCTATAGCCATCTTGGTATACTCTGTTGGTAGAGCAGCTAAGAATGAGGTGCAGCTCATAAGAGCCAGATTCCATCTTTTTGTTTAATGCAGCCTTAATTTATTTTTATATATAACAATCTTCATTTAATTCCGGTCATTTATTCAATCTTCATTTGTTCCCTTTAGTTTGTTGGCATGACTTTTACAATGTTTGTGAAAATATTTTAGCCAAATGAGGCCACATAACCAAATGCATTAAAGATTTGAAATCATGATATGCTGTTTCAGTAAATGAATGTGAAAGCTTTGCCAAAAATAGTGCATACACACATAGAGATATTTTTGATAAGGGGTGGCCCATGCACTTAGGGTGCATGGGCGCCACCCCCTTTATCCTCAACACCCCCCCCCCCTATATGGTTAATGGATAGATTCATGCATATTCAGGCGTCTGGACCCTTTTCAGACGCCGGGCGCCTGAATTACAGCGGCGGGGGTGAAGCCTCTAATAGGCTTCAAAATAGGGTGGACTCGGAGCACAGAGTATTGCGCTCAGAGCCCACCCAAATGTGTATTTGCTTTTTATAACACTGAATTGCCTCACCGCTAATCAGGAAGCGCGGGTTTGTTACTCATTTCACAATTCGCTGAAAGGTTAGGCGATCCTATTGGACACCTAGGAGCAGGGGAGGAGATGCACGGTGGAAGCTGATCTCGGAAGGGAAGAGGACACGGAGGACGCTGCAAGATGCCTGCCGCAGCCTGTCCCCTTGCTCGATGGTCCCCAATGTGCCCAATGAACCCCCCCGATTGTGCCTGCCGATCGGGTAAGTTCCGGAGGACCAAAAAACAGCAGGGGGGGGGGTAGGGTGTTTGAGGTGCTGTCACTGACAGCCGCCACCAGAAGCCACTGACCCTGGGGGCTCATTGAGGTTTCTTCAGGGGTGTCATGGAAAAATGACAGAAATTTGCCCAAAAATTGTATACAAGCCTGTCTTTTAGTTACACACAGCCACAGATTTGTATTGCGCACCATTACGATCTTCTATCTGCCAACATCCTAACAACCAATGACATCATCAGTTAATAAAAAGAATGGTTCTAGTCTGTAATTATGTTACTTGTATTTGTCAATTACTGGACTAAGAAAATCAAATAAAAACAAATGATTTAAAATAAAAAGAATGGTACCCTCTACCATATTTATTGGAGCTGCACCATTATAGTGCCCTTCTGAATCACGATGCAACAATTATTGTCCCACCTCTTTTCCCCATGATGCCAAAATACTTCCTACTTGGTTTGTCACCATTACCAATTGCCAAACCATCCAAGAAGCTGCTTAGACACACTGTCTGGTTGCCCTCAACTGGAAGCGGCGCTCTCCTCCCTCCCAAGACGCTCTGTTTGCCAGAATTAAAGACGTGGAGCTAAAGGAAAAAAACAATTAGCCAGATTAACTTAGGAGGGCGCATCTTTAGTTCGACGTAGCGCATCCTATTTGCACTACGCCGACGTAAAATAGTGAGGCAAGGCTAGTATTCACAAAGCACTTGCTCCGTAAGTTACGTCGGCGTAGCGCAAATGGGCCGGCGTAACCCCGCCTAATTCAAAGTAGGCATGTAGTGGACGGGCTACATTTAAATTAACCGTGACCCCATGTAAATGAGGGCCGTTCGTGCGGCGCATGCGTGCACATGCTCAGAATCACGTCGCAAATACTCCCTACGTAACGACGTCGGCTCAATGCTTTCGACGTGAACATAACCTACGCCCAGCCCCATTCACGTACGCTTACGCAAACAACGTAAAATACGACGGCTGTTCCGTCGTCCATACCTTGCATGGGCTGCGCCATCTTTTTGGTGGTTTATCTTTATGCCGGCGTATGTCTTACGTAAACGGCGTATCTTACTGCGACGGGCGTACGTACGTTCGTGAATCGGAGTATCTTGCTCATTTACATATTCGACGCTTAAATCTATGTACACGCCCCTAGCGGCCAGCGTAAATATGCACATAAGATACGACGGCGTAGGAGACTTACGTTGGTCGTATCTTGGCGCATTCGGACTTACGACGGCGGATCTACTGATACGCCGTCGTAAGTCTTTCTGAATCTGGCTAAATAAGGTCTGGGAGGTGTGGCACTGCCGGGAGGATCCGCCCTGAGCCGATGGTTGAGCTACTACTTTACTTTATCATCTCCTCTTTATTCACTTTCTCTTTCAACACTTTTTTTATCTTCCTATCCTCTTACTTTCTCTTCTATTTTATTTTTTCTCCCATACCCTATAGGCTCTCACCTAATCTATGGCAAACCTTAACTACTAACTAACAGATTATATTATGACATAGCAATGATCTTGATCCACCTACTGCTAAAATTTCTGTATTTGCTATATCCCTGTTTTAATATTGATTAGAGAACTGTTCTGTTTTGGTCTTTTTACCTGCTGAGATAAATAATAAAACTATTATTTAAAAAAATAAAATAAAATGATGGCTGCCTGCACAGCATCCTTGTTTAAGCCTCCCCTGCCCCTCTCCATCAGCACTGGGGTCACATTAGCTGAGTGATGGAGAAAAACTGAGCGAGAAGAGAAACATCGGAGTACTTAGTCAGTGTTCAAAAGTGTATTTGCTTTGGAAGAATAAATCATCTCTAACGCTGGGCGTCATGTGTGGGTGTTGCTGCATTATGTAAAACTATTAAAATCGTTTCTTACATTTTAGGACATAGTGCCTCAAGATTGTCCATAATTTTCAAGGGTGCCTGAACCGAAAAAAAGTTGAGAAACACTGATGTAAACTACAATTTTGCATTCTTATTTACCCCCCTTCATGACCAGGCCTTTTTTTGTGATACGGCACTGCGTTACTTTAACTAAAAATTGCGCGGTCGTGCGACGCTGTACCCAAATAAAATTTATGTTTTTTTCCCCACAAATAGAGCTTTCTTTTGGTGGTATTTAAAAACCTCTGCAGTTTTTATTTTTAGCCCTGGAAAACAAAAGAACGACAATTTAAAAAAAAATAACTATATTTTTTACTTTCTGCTTTAAAACACAACCAATAATTATTTTCTTCAAATCTAATGTCTTCATCAATCTAGGCCAATATGTATTCTGCTGCATATATTTTGGTAAAAAAATTCCCAATAAGCGTATATTGATTGGATTGCGCAAAAGTTATAGCGTCTACAAAAATGGGGTGTATATATATATATATATATATATATATATATATATATATATATATATAAACTTTTTTTTAACCAGCAATATTGGCGATCAGCGGCTTATAGCAGGACTGCAATTTTGCCACAGACAAATTGGACACCTGACACTTTTTTGTGGACCAATGACACCAATACAGTGATCAGTGCTAAAAATATGCACAGTCACTGTACTAATGGCACTGGTTGGAAGGGGTTAACATCAGGGGCAATCAAAGAGTTAACTATGAGCCTAGCTAATTTTTCAGTGTAGTGGGGGAGGTGCTTTTACTAGTGGAATGCATTGATCAGTGTTTCTGCTTTACAGGAACACAGGACCTATACCTTCTGTACTCACAGAATAACAGTCTGCCGGCCGTCCACCGCAGTTTTCCTGCAGCAGGTTGGCTGGGCTGTGCAAAATCACGTAATATAACGTGATGTTGCTCTGCGGCCACTAGGGGCGCGCGCGCCCCCTGCTCGCCCCTGATGCTGATGCGAGTGCTCGGCGGGCGCGATCACCGCCGGGCACCCGCGATCGCTCGTAAACACACAGCTCCCGGTTAATTCAGGGGGAGAAATTACTGATTCATACAAAGTATGAACAGCGATCTGTCATTTCCTCTAGTCAGTCCCACCCCCTTCAGTTAAAACACGTTAGGGAACATAATTAACCCCTTGATCGCCCTCTAGTGTTAACCCCTTCCCTGCCAGTAAATTTTTTACAGTAATCAATGCATTGGTCCCAAAAATGTGTCAAAAGTGTCCAATGTGTCCGCCATAATGTTGCAGTACTGATAAAAATTGCAGATCGCCGCCATTACTAGTAAAAAAAAAAATATTCATAAAAATGCCATAAAACGAGTAAAAATGCCGATAAAAATTGTAGATCGCCGCCATTACTAGTAAAAAAAATGTATATCAATAAAAATGCCATACAACTATCCCCTATTTTGTGGACGCTATAACTTTTGCGCAAAACAATCAATAAACGCTTATTGCGATTTTTTTTACGAAAAATATGTCGAAGAATGTGTATCGGCCTAAACTGAGGAAAAACAAAAATGTATATATATATTTTTGGGGGATATTTATTATAGCAAAAGGTAAAAAATATTATTTTTTTTTCAAAATTGTCACTCTATTTTTTTTTGTAGCGCAAAAAATAAAAACCGCAGAGGTGATCAAATACCACCAAAAGAAAGCTCTATTTGTGGGAAAAAAAGGACATCAATTTTGTTTGGGAGCCACGTCGCATGACCTCGCAAATGTCAGTTAAAGCAACGCAGTGCCGAATCGCAAAAAGTGGCCCGATCATTGACCAGCAAAATGGTCCGGGGCTGAAGTGGTTAAAGTGGTTGTAAACCCTTTATAACCACTTTATGTTACAGGTAAGCCTATAATAAGGCTGACCTGTACCTACCCAGGATATCTCCTAAATCTGAATGGTTTAGGAGATATCCCCTGTCCCCTGCATGTACCAATGTCATCGGCACATGTGCACTAAAGCAAACTGAAGCAATGGCACGTATGTGGTGCTGCTTTAGCCAGTGTGGCGTTACCGGCGGCTCCCGCGCGCATGTGCCGGAATGACATCATCGCGGCCCTGGCCAATCACAGCACCCGCGATACACAGAAGTCACTACGCCGGCCGGAGGGGGGTACAAGGACCGTTGCAGGGGCTTCGAAGTAAAGAAAGTAATTCATAATGAGCTAGTATCCTATGCATACTAGCTCATTATGCCTTTGTCTTGCAGGTTTTTTTTTTAATAGGGTTTACAACCACTTTAATACAACTTTAACTGTAGCAGAGCAAACACAACTGGCCTCTTGTACTACCAGACAGAGCTAAGCTGTGTAAAGCTCAGGACTCCATGGGCAAGAAAAACCCTCTTTTTAGCGAGTACAACAAATATCATATCTGTCTTCTGTGTATTAATCTGTTTTCCCGGAGCTCAGCTTTAAATTTCTAAGCAGTTTCCACAATTCCTAGAATCTGCCTGAACATAAACACACATGTTACATGAATGATGCTCTCATATCTGTGCAGTTTTTAATTCTGCATCTATCTCTGTGTTTCCTATTTAGAAAACTGGATTGGTTTATAAAAAAAAAAAAAAAAAAAAAAAGATTCAGTTTCAAGCTCTGTCTAAAACTAAATATAAATATAACTAATAATTTATCTTAGGCCAGACACCCAGAATATTTTTTTTCTGTGCCCATCTGCTTTAAAATAATCAGGAATGTAAGGAAGATGTGCGATATCCTTGTATTCCTGGTGTGTGATTGTAGGATGAATGCAGATGGTGTGAACCAGGGTGGGTGGAAAGCAGTGCTGGATATTTTTGTTCAGAAGAGGACCACACATATTGTACATATTATGTATGGTCCTCTTCTTCTGAAATGATCCTTTCTTCCTTTAGCTGGGGGGTCTCAAGGCATTTTATCACCCCAAAATATAAATATATAGTCCACAAAAAGAAAGACTAGGGGTTATTAGCCCCCTCCAATAGAAGTGATAGAAACGGTGATAATCCAATGTAAGAAGTCTGCAGGTGAAGACAGAGGAAAAAGCAATCTTCAAAGCACCCAACACCAGAATAATTGGAGGCTTACCAGAAAGCCTGTGACCTATCCTTCTCAGGATTTGTCTAAACAGGCGTGATGGGAAATGGTTATCCCTTGAGGTGATGGAAGCGGATCGGCGTCTCTCACGACTCAAACGATGAAATCCCCGACTCCACGACTCCTCGTGTAGATCGATGTTACTCCCAGAAGAGATTCTCATATATATGTGTTGGCGCGGATCAACAAACACCACATAGGGAGAAAAAAGGAGATGGTCCCATAGTGCAGACGTCCAAAATAGATTTATTTTTAAAATTCCATAAAAAAACTCTCATACATAGAGAGCGGTGAAACAAAGTCCTTGCAAGGATGAAGCTCCGTATGATAACAAATCGCCTTGGGCCGTTAGCGCATGCGCAGTGCGTGTGTATCTGCCCGACGATCGTTTCGTCGTGTTGACGTCATCAGGGGCACACGTTCATC
Organism: Rana temporaria; assembly: GCF_905171775.1. NCBI lineage: Eukaryota > Metazoa > Chordata > Amphibia > Anura > Ranidae > Rana > Rana temporaria. The sequence goes on from NC_053490.1 coordinate 58,306,301, forward strand.
ACCGCGCACGCAACATTTATACAGCCCAAAAGCGTGAATAAGATAAGCTCAATGGATAAGACAGAGATCAGACGGAGCAAACAATAGGCTAGAGCAGTGTTTCTCAACTCCAGTCCTCAAGGCACCCCAACAAGTCATGTTTTCAGGATTTCCCTCAGATTAAACAGCTGTGGTAATTACTAAGGCAGTGAAACTGATCAAATCACCTGTGCAAAATAATGGAAATCCTGAAAACATGACCTGTTGGGGCGCCTTGAGGACTCGAGTTGAGAAACCCTGGGCTAGAGATCTCAATTCATTATAAAGGAAAATCACCATGCCATCTTGTGGTTAAAAGAACGTATTACCGTTCAGAAAGAAAATAAGTTTAAAATACACTATGCTCATTGGCTAATTATAGCAGTGTGTATAAATAGTGGTGAGGTTCTGTCGTTCCTCTCAAAATTAAATTTCAATAATATATAGATATATTTTCCAAGAAAAATATATATTAAAAATTATATTTAAAAACATTACGATCCTGAGAAGGATAGGTCACAGGCTTTCTGGTAAGCCTCCAATTATTCTGGTGTTGGGTCCTTTGAAGATTGCTTTTTCCTCTGTCTTCACCTGCAGACTTCTTACATTGGATTATCACCGTTTCTATCACTTCTATTGGAGGGGGTTAATAGCCCTAGTCTTTCTTTTTGTGGACTATATATTTATATTTTGAGGACTTGCACTGTATGCACTGCAATAATCACTACTAACAATTTGAATTGACATGTTAACAATACAGGTCAACCTATTTATTTATTTATTTATTTTTATGGAACGCTTCACGAATTTGCGTGTCATCCTTGCGCAGGGGCCATGCTAATCTTCTCTGTATCGTTCCAATTTTAGTATATGTCCTGCCGAAGCGAGGACTATTTATTTATTTATTTATTAATCACTTATGGTATAGAGGTTATATTATACCAGTGGACATTTGTTTTATTGTTGCGCACTGAGTCACTATATATTTTACACATTTATTTATGTTTTATTTTTATATTTGTACATTTGTTTATTACTCCCTATATTTTATTTATAGGGTATGTTTTCGTTCAGCGCTGCACTGTTTTTTCTCACATGTTTCTTTTACTTTCTATATCCAAGTATTAGGCCTAGTACACACGAGAGGATTTATCCGCGGAAACGGTCCGGGGGACTGTTTCCGCGGATAAATCCTTTGGCGGATTTTGATCTCATGGTTGTACTAACCATGAGATCAAAATCCCCGCGGAATTCCGTCCGCGGTGACGTGTCGCGCCGTCGCCGCGATGATGACGCGGCGAAGTGCGCGACGCTGTCATATAAGGACTTCCACGCATGCTTTGAATCATTACGACGCATGCGGGGGATGGATTCGGACGGATTGATCCGGTGAGTCTGTACAGACCAGCGGATCAATCCGTTGGACTGGATTCCAGTGGATCGATTTCTTAGCATGTCAAGAAATTTCGATCCGCTGGAAATCCATCCCCGGGGACAAAAATCCACGGAAAAAGATCCGCTGGATCGTACACACCAGGGGATCTATCCGCTGAAACTGGTCCGCGGATCAATTCCAGCGGATCGATCCTCTCGTGTGTACGGGGCCTTAGTGTTCAGCAGCAGGACGTCCTTCCCAGAACCCACCCTTAAAGTGGAGTTCCGGCCACAATTGCACTTTTTAAATATAAATACCCCTGTAATACACAAGCTTAATGTATTCTACTACAGTTAGTCTGTAAACTAAGGTCTGTTCTGTTAGGTTGTTACAGCATTTAGACACTTTATAAACTAGCATTAGGCCGTGGCCATCTTAAGTGTGGGCATATGAAGCCAGACTGTATGACTTCCTGGATTTCCACAGGTGCTGCGGGTGTGCTTCTTCTTTACAAATTGTGAGAAGGGGGGGAACAGCGGGTGCCGCGAGTGTGCTTCTTCTTTACAAATTTTGAGAAGCGGGGCGGGGGGGGTCAGCGGGTGCCGCGAGTGTGCTTTGTCCTGTGAAATTTTGAGAAGCGGGGGGGGGGGGGGCAGCGGGTGCCGCGAGTGTGCTTTGTCCTGTTAAATTTTGAGAAGCGGGGGGGGGCAGCGGGTGCCGCGAGCGTGCTTTGTCCTGTCAAATTTTGAGAAGCGGGGGGGGGTGCCGCGAGTGTGCTTTGTCATTTTAAATTTTGAGAAGCGGGGGGGGGGGCAGCGGGTGCCGCGAGTGTGCTTTGTCCTGTCCAATTTTGAGAAGCGGGGGGGGGCAGCGGGTGCCGCGAGTGTGCTTTGTCCTGTCAAATTTTGAGAAGCGGGGGGGGGGGTGCCCTGCGTGTGTGCTTTGTCCTTTGAAATTATGAGAAGCGAGTGAGTCTCAGGGGGGGAGGGGGGGTGTTACTGTTATACTGTCTGAATAGTGACTAGGAGGGGGAGATGATTCACCAATCCCAGGAGTCTGTGCGGTGTAGGCAGAGGAAAACTACCGCGGATCAGGAAGAAGGAAGACGGCAGATTAGGAAGTCTGCCTAGCAACAACTGTTTTAAAGTATGTAAAAAAAATTTTTTTTTTACTCGGCTAATGAAATTTTTAAAAAAGTGCTGATGCAGAGTTTAATTTTAGGGTGGAGCTCCGCTTTAATTGTCTTATTGATATAATTAGTCTTTCCATCAAGCGCAGATTCCCCCATCCCCATTTTTCCCTCTTTACACATTTTATCACCCCCTCCCTCTGTGTAAGTGTCTCCTTAGTTGTGTGCTAAGGATAACCCCATGCGTGCTGACTTACTGAGCTGAGTACATCCATAGACACACACAGCACTGGCAAGCCAAGCCCCTGCATCCTCCCCCAGAAGTTTGATTGGTGGCAACAGGATCCTTTTGCTCTGCTGCCCTCAGGAATTTATCTTGATGGATCCTGCCCTCAGAGGTCATCACAATGATAACAGGTAAGTGTTATCTTACCACTGCAAGGGTGAAATGCTTGTTAATTCTAGGGTAGAGAAGAGGCTATATTATTTACCTGCTCCCCATTCCAGCAGGCTTCAGCAATGTCTTCTTCTCCCCCAAAGCTCCAACCTGTAGTCAGTCCCCAAGTATCATCACATACAATCAACGCTGTATCCTGGCCTAGGCCAACAAGGCCCAGGTATAGGGCAGCACTTTGCAGGTGGCAGCACGGAAAGAGTCCACGCCGACTTGTGCTACACTGTTAGTAGCGTTAGTCTTATGGGGCGGACTGGGCTGAGAAGCAAATTAGTCTAGTGTCCTTATAAAGCAGCCGCACTACTTCCGGTTTTTCATTTTGGATAGAGTAAGGGATGGTTATAGCCCCTGTCAGTTTATTTTTTACCATCCCGGTCCCATTGCGGAGATTTCCCTTCATTTCCTGCCCCAAAGCCTAACAGGAAGTGAGATGAAATCTATGCAAATTAAGGGCATCAATTGCCCCCCCCCCCCGCCCCAGGCCCTCAGAACTAGTGTCCCCACTCGAAAATTTCGGGGTGTGGCCTTGACAGTAAGGGGTGGGTCATATTTAAATTAGGGGGTGCACAAGTTTAATCAGGCCTAGGGCAGCACAAAACCTAAATACACTACTGCATACAATGTAGGGCTTTTATCCCCAACAGCATATTTGCTTGCCCACGATTGGATGATGGAAGTCAGCAAGGCTTCTGCTCATTTACTAAGCTCTGGAGTAACTGCACTTGAAGAGTGTCACTGCACTTTGCAAATTGCACAGTCTATTTGCCTTTAGTAAATCAACCCCACAGTGACATTGTCCATATATTCTTAGAATCAACCGTGACACCTTCTCCTTAGAAACGTTAAAAAGTTAAGGTGGAACTTTACCCATAACAACTTGATAAAAAATCATGTTCTTTAGCAAGGAACATGCATTCTACATTAATAATTATGCTACCAGAATTAGTGTGTGTTGTAAATTTCCTCCAGCATTTCTCCTGTCTCTTCTTGCTGGAGGCTGCCATTTTGCTGAAGCCCAGAGCCCCTGAACAGCAGTACATCATAAAGAAGAACTAAAACCCATTGATTTAACGGTTTAAAAAAACAGATACATTCCTGGAATGCTGAGATTGCTAACTGTCACATTTGCTTGTATCCTCAACCAAACTGTCAAACCATAAAAAATCATGACAGTTGCAGATCAAACAGAAGCAGCTTCCTTGGCTTTAAAGCATAGGAGGGGTTAATTCTACTTTAAAGCGAAGGTCCCACAAAAAAAAAATATATTAAAAGCCAGCAGCTACAAATACTACAGCTGCTGACTTTTAATAAATGGACTTTTACCTGTCCAGCGCGCCCGCGATGTCGGCAGCAGAAGACGAGCAATCATTGTCTCTCTGCTGCCCCCGCCGCCATCCTCGGTGAGGGATTCAGGAAGTGAAGCCTTAAGGCTTCACTGTCCGTTTCCCTACTGCGCATTCGCGAGTAGCACAGCGCGTTCCCAGTGGTCCCCGCTGTCTCCTGGGACCAGTGTGTTTCCCAGAAGGCAGCACGGGGGGGGGGGGGAACGGGAAGTGGGTGCAAATACCTGTATTATACAGGTATCTGCACCCCCCTGAATGGTGCCTAAAAGTGGAAGTTCCATTTTTGGGTGGAACTCCGCTTTAAGGCAGTCTGCTGATCAGCCTCTACAAATTCAGCAGAGTGCAAAAGTGCAGAGCAACTGAGCATGTGCAGAGCAGGGTGAGACAGTGTATTGCTAGATTTTTAACAGTATAGACACGTATATACATTTTATTACATAGCTATACCTTCAAAAGGGACCAGCCTGAAGTGATCTAGCAGGACTTCATTTTCTGACTAAAGTTCCACTTTAAGACATTTATTTTAAGGTGATCTGTGTGAATGGGAACACATAGCAAGCATGCTGTATAGTGGAGTTTTTTTCAAATTTAACTGCAAAAGCAGAAATACACTTTAAGGCCCCTTTCACACTGGGGCGTTTTTCGAGCGTTATTCGAGCGTTTTTCGAGCATTATTCAAGCCTTTTTCGAGCGTTATTCGAGCGAAGCCTCATCTGCAATCCTAATGTGCTGGTAAAGCACCGCTAAGACCCTAACGTTTTAGGGCGTTATTGCAGTGCCTCAGTGTGAAAGGGTAAGGCGTTTTTACAGCGCTTTCAATTTATTTCAATGGAGAGGGGCGTTGTTGGAGCGTTTTTTTTCAGTGCCCAAAAGCTGTTCCAAAGATGCTGCTTGCAGGACTCGGTGTGAAAGGTCCATTGAGATGCATTGAGAGCGTTTTATGACTGTTTTTATAGCGCTATTTTAAACGCTAAAACGCTGTAAAAACGCTTCAGTGTGAAAGGGGTCTAAAGGCTTCAATTTGTGAAACGATTTCCCATTATAAGTAGGTAAAAGTTTGCTTTGTTTCTGGGTTTAAAAAGGGAACCTGCAAACGATCGGCCAGCAATTACCTCTGGCTGCCGACATTATCTAATCCTATATGTGATTCATTTGCGATAAGCATTAACAGGCAGTTATTACAAATAGTTGAGATAATGAGGTATGCCACCTGCTCAGAGAATCTTATTTCACTGAACGCACCGGTTTTAGCATAGAGAAAAAGGAAGGCAGCCTGTACATAATGGCAGTGTTCCATCCAGCCTTCTAACAGCTGCATGCACGGCTGGCACACACAGCTCTGCCTGGAACCAATGCTGGATTTGAATTCATCCCAAATGTTTCTTGTTTACCTTCTGAGAAATAAAAAATGTAAATTCGATGTGTCATCTCATTCTTGCCTGGGGTTATGTATTTATATCATCACCAATAAACTTTTTCGCAACTTGTAAATTATATTGAAATAAAAAAAAGTAACTAGGTGCAATAAAATGTAACAACAATTCAATAATTTACAAAAAGGATAAATTACCATAAAACTAAACAGAATGCTGAGAGCCGGTTCACACTGGGGCGACTTGGGATCCGACTTGAAGTCGCCTCAAGTCGTCCCAAGTCGCGCTGTCGAGAAAAACAACGCAAGTGAATGGGAGCGGTGTTAATACACACGACTCGAGTCGCTCCGACTTCAAAAGAAGTTCCTGTACTACTTCAATCCGACTTGTAGGCGATTTGTACCCATTGATTTCAATGGAAGTCGCCTCCAAGCCTGATCCAAGTCTGATCACTGTCTTAGCTGAAGCGACTTTCCAGGAAGATAACATACATTTCTCAGGCAAACCTCTCCCTCCCCCTCCCTCCCCTAGAGCTGATTGTTGTTTGATTGGCCACTGGAAAGTCTCCTGTCCTGGAGACGACTTCAAGTTGTGTTGTAAATCGCCCCAGATCGCCCTGTGGTTCATGCTCAAGTCGTGTCGGAGTCGCCTCTGAAAGTCGCGCTGGAAGTCGTGTCGCCCTAGTGTGAACCGACTCTGATTGGGCCATGATAAAAAATGTAGGATATGAGCATGCATGCTGCATTTGGCCAGGGAGAAAGCATTAACTTTTGTGGTTTAGATTGTCAGTAAATATCTGTAGCACTCCCTGACTTTGTTTTTTTTGTTTTTTATTAGGGGGTTTATTAACTTGGATAGGGATGGGAGATTGTAGGATGCCAGCTTGACTTCAGCAATAACTTCAAGGACATCTTCCTATATACAGTCTCCTTTACGTCCCTCCTAAACACACACTATTTGGCTTGCTCCAGCTGAATTACTGTTAGTTGATCTGACAGGCTCTCAGAATTGCCCTTTACAGGCAGGAACTCGTAGCCCTTTGTAGTGTAGCAAAAATACAGTGAAACAGCTTGTACTTCTCCTCTGTGGGCACTGATCCCAGCACCACCTCTAAACCCCCCTGGCTGCAACTGCCCCTTTCAGTAGCCCTCCAGGCTAACTCTCACACCAGTCCTCCTGACTGACTCTTCACCAGCCCTCCTGGCTGACTCTCAAGAGATCTTCCAGGGAAGACTTCAGCACACTGCTGTCTTCAGGTAGACTGGCTACATGTGCCAGTCTCCGCCCTTGTTAGTCCCCAGCAGTGCTGATCTACTCACTCTTCCCCCTCTTTCTCCCATGCCCCCAGGAAGGGCTTTCTCCAGTGTGTTATGGCTGGATCCTTACAGCTCCCGAACCCAGGCTCAAAGCAGAACACCCCCTCCCAGACTAGGGGGCACCCCTGAGGGCCACCGACGGCCTCCTCAGCACTGCATCTCCATCTTCCACCCAACTGTCCCTGCTAGCATGGCTCATGTCTATTTATGAGGCAAGCTCTGCCCCCTGCCAGCCCCTTACTGGGGATTGGCAGAGGCATCATAAATATTCAAGGCAGCTTTTCCTAACCTCCGCACACTAGGTCTAGAACATTCTCCATTGTCCGCGAAACAGGGGGAGGCACCAGAGGAGCTGTCAGGATGAACCATTCAGCCCTGAACTTTACTGAACCCTGACCCACATTCCATAGCTCATGCTTAGCCCTGAGCTAACTAAGTTTACCTACTCTAACACAACCTACACTAATGGTAGCACACACTACATATCCAAAATACCCTCACATCTTTTTGCCTTCCATAAGAACAGCTTAGCCCTGGTTCACACTGGTACGTTTTGACATGCGATTTGACATGTCAAATCGGTGCGATGGCGCATCTGTGGTGCTGCACCGATTTCAAAAAGTAGTTTCTGTAAATCGGGACTGACAAGCGGGAGTGAAATCGGCTTCATTCCCGCAGCCCAGTGTGAACCTGGGCTAAAGGTTCCTGTAAATCAGTCTAAACAAGTCCTAAATCCAGTTAATATGTAATAAACCATTGTTTATATTGTTTACATAATATCCGTATAGACACTTGATTTTTTGTTGACACTATGCACCATATATGAATTTAATTAATTAATTTCTTGGTTAATGCTTATATTCTTGCTGCGCTCTTTCACCTTTTTCTATTATGTAATAAACCAGCCTTATAAAGTAAACTGAAAGCTTATTTTACCTTCCCTGTATGAGCCAAATCCTTCTTGATTTAAGTCTCATATTCTCCCCCTCCCAGACACTGCAGCTCACAGTTGGAGGTTTCAGCTACAGAGGCAGTGTTTTAAAAAAAAATGAAATAAATCAAAGGGTGCTGTGCTACTAATGTAAGATAAGTCTGGCAAATATCAATGTGACATAAAACATATATCAACCATAACGTATTCAGTCCACGCGAATCAAAACAAAATGGCAAAAATAACATTAAAATAGCTTCACAGTTCACATAGGAAATATATTGCAATGTGTATCAAGTCCAAAAAGTCTCAGGGCCAGATCCACAGACAGAGTATGCTGGCGTATCTACTGATACGCCGGCGTACTTTCAAATTACCCGCGTCGTATCTTTAGTTTGAATCCTCAAACCAAGATACGACGGCATCTGGGTTAGATCCGACAGGTGTACGTCCTCGTACGCCTTTCGAATCTAAGATGCAATACTTCGGCATCCGCTGGGTGGCGTTCACGTCGTTTTCCGCATCGGGTATTCAAATTAGCTATTTCCGACGATCCACGAACATACGCGTGGCCGTCGCATTCTCTTACGTCGTCTCTAGTCGGCTTTTTCCGGCGTATAGTTAAAGCTGCTATTTTGCGGCGTATAGTTAGACTTGCCATGTTAAGTATGGCCGTCGTTCCCGCGTCGAAATTAGATTTTTTTTTTTTTTTTGTGTAAGTCGTCCGTGAATCGGGATGGACGTAATTCACGTCTAAGTTAAAAAAAATGACGTTGCGACGTCATTTAGCGCAATGCACGGCGGGAAAATTAGAAACGGAGTTCATTTGGCGCGGGGACGTGCTTCATTTAAATGAAACACGCCCCCTAATCGCCGATTTGAATTCCGCCGCCAGAAATACACTACGCCGCCGTAACTTACGGCGCAAAATCTTTGAGGATTCGAAAGAACGCCAGGTAAGGTACGGCGGCGTAGCGTATCTCTATGTGGATCTGGCCCACACTGTCCCACAAGAATTAAAAAATAAATCCACTGTGGAAAAGGAATATAGACTTGCAAGTGACACTTTCACTAGAGATCCCCTCAAGGGTGTATGCTGACCTTACAAAAAAAAAAAAAAATTGGAGCAATTTTATATTTATATTATCACTGGAAATGCCATCAACAGCTGTAGATGGTAACTTCAGTTCAGCCTGCCAACAGAATCTCAGCAATGCTCTGCTAAAACCCATATAAAACCTATTTTATTATAAAATCAGTTCCACTCACATTGGGATAAGACATCAAAGTACATCATCACAAAGTACCCAGCCCCCATTTTCCTCTAGTCTCCATGAAATGCTTGCATAAAGCACAAATCAGGTGGGACTAGCAATATCCCAAGTATGACTGTCTCTCTCTTTTACCTGTGCAGCTCCGCCCTACATGTTTTGTCTTTGCAATGTCATCTGGGGCCCTGAAGAGGAAAAAAGAAGGGGCCCTTCAGAAAGGGGCAGGGATGCTAATGACATCATTATGCAATGTGGCCACATTAGGCCAATGATCTCCCACGCATTTGTGTACAGGTAACTGTGCGGAAGAGAATGTCCCAGCTGCAGCTCATTGGTTAAGAAATGACAGCTGTCTTCTGGGTGTGGCTGAGTGCAAGTTTGCACCAAACCCAAGCTCATCACTAGCTGTAGGACAGGAAGTGTGTTACTTTCAAGATCGCCATGTGAAATACAGGAAAAAACAACCTCCTCATCCGGTAGGCTTAACGTGTTTGTAAAGGCAGATTTTTTTTTTTATATTAATGCATTCTATGCATTAAGATGAAAAGCCTTCTGTGTGCAGCATCCCCTCCCAGACCCCCTAATACTTACCTGAGCCTCCTCTCGATGTAGAAATGTCCACGAGTGCCTCGGCCTTCCGGTACTCTCCCTCCTGATTGGCTGAGACACAGCAGTGGTCCCCGCTGCTGTCAATCAAAGTCAGTTAGCCAACGAGGAGAAAGAGGGGATGGGAGCCAAACCACAGCTATGTGTCTGAATGGATACATGGATACATGGAGCTTCGACTCCAGTGCCCCCATAGCAAGCTGCTTGCTGTGGGGGCACTCAACAGGAGGGAGGGGCAAGGAGTAATGAAGAGGGAACAAATGAAGGAGGATCTGAGATGCCTTGTGCAAAACTACACAAAGAACATGTTTGTTACTTTTACAGGAAAAAAAAGTATGACTTTAGTATAACTTTAAATTACATTTTTGTTTATGAATTTAGATTCACTTTAACTAATTGTTGATGCTAAGCCCACATTAAGTAGTAACTTTCCAATACATAATTATAGCAGTCTGATGGATGAACAAAGCAGCAAACAATGTGTTAAGCTAAGCAGTCACTTTCCTATTAAACTAAGTAGCCCAGTTTGATTACTTTTTGCATGAAGTACATTTTAAATTCAGATTCTGCCACCTCTAATTTTCCTTCAGCTGTAATTTTACCTACAAAAACCTTTTAAATAGGAGCTGGCAGTGTGAGTGGAAATAACAGAAAAGATTATGAGGATTCCAAGAAACGACACATCTAGTAAAATACAGACGGCTGACGTTCCAATCTTCCGTAGTGTCAAATAAATTTCCTAAATCCACTAATTTGGAGCCATCTGGCAATCCCGCCAGGTGTGGTGTAAGTCCCCATTGGCCTGACACCTTAAAAACATGGAAAGGAGAGAGATAAACTATCGTAAGGCTGGGTTCACACTAGAGCACAGTGCGGCTCACAGCTGGGGTCCGGTGCGTCTCCATTCACTGGTTCAGGTCCGATTTCAGCCTGAGTTTTTTGCTGAATTGGACCTGAAACGGACCAAAAGACGCACAGGACTTCTGTGCAATTCACTCCAGAGCCATTCCGGTGATGTGTGAACCGGCTCCATAGAGAGCTGGTCACAATCTCCTGCAATGTAAAACCCACATCCAATTCACAGCACTGTGAACCCAGCCTTCTACATTCTAAAAGGGGCTCTGTCACTAGAGGGATCGGGGCACCCTGTGAAGGGCGCAATGTGCACATGTCAGAAGAAACCTTCCAAACCTTCCTGTTAAGGCCAAAACTCTATACCACTTTTGGAATATTTGTCTGCTTATAGTGGGTGTTTACCATGTGGCAGAGATTTAAAAGGAACAGACAACACAACTTACTTTTAGCATTTTGATGATATAAGAGTTGTCAGCAGTTACAACAACACCATGGGGTTGATTTACTAATACCGGAGAGTGCAAAATATGGTGCAGCTTTGCATGGCAACAAATCAGCTTCTAACTTCAGCTTGTTCAATTAGACCACTTAGTTTTTGCAGAGGTATTCTGCCGCAAGCGGGCGCTTTTAACCCCCGCTAGCAGGAGAAAAAGAGTTAAAACCACCTGCAAAGCCCCACTGCAGCTGCACTTTGCCGGCGGTTCAGCTGCGCTGTCCATTTATTTCAATGGGCAGGAGCATTGGAAGAGCGGTGTACACCGCTGCAGGCATCACCTCAGTACCGTTTTTTAGAGCCAATGGTCGACTTTCTTGTAATAACAACTGATGCGTCTAATAAGATGATCGGCTGTTTTAACAAGCAGGGGTAGGGGACGCCCATGCTCTCCTTTCCTACGGGAGGCCCAAGAAACCAGCTGGCATGTCCGCCAGCTGACCGGAGACCCGAACTACGCTGGAATCGGCTTCGATAGGGTCTCAGATCTAGTAACGATTTTATAACATCACTTCTGGTTTACTGGAGCCCCAAAGGCACCAGGTTTATCATGATGTAAACAGGAAGAGCCGTTAATCGTCTTTTCTTCACTCGTGTCTGAAAGACGCGAGTAGAGGAGAGCCGATTGGCTTTTCTCCTGACAAGGGGTCTGTGCTAATTGTTTATCAGCGTAGCCCTCCCTCGGATCTCACCCAGGGCCACCATCATGCTACCCAGGACCACCAGGATGGCCATCCACACTGGACCACCAGATATGCCCCCCCAGACCACCAGGTAACTGCAAATCTGTGACCAGGCAGCTGCCAATTAATGCCCAGGCAGCTGCCAATCAGTGCCCACTCACAATGCCTACCACTGCCAGTGCCACCAGGGATGCCTATCAGTGCCACGTATCAGTGCCCATCAGTGCCATGTATCAGTGCCCAGCAGTGCCGCCTAACAGTGTCACCCATAAGTGCCCATCTTTGCAGCCTTTCAGTGCCCATCAGTGGCACCCATGAGTGCCCATCAGTACCGCCTATCAATGCCCATCAGTGCCATTCATCAGTGCCGCCTACCAGTGCCCATCAGTGCCCTTCGTCGGTGCCCGCTCATTGGTGCCACCTCATCGGTGCCGCATTATCAGTGCCCGTCAGTGCCACCTTTCCAGTGCCCATCAGTGAAGGAGAAAACAAACTTATTTACAAAATGTTATAACAGAAACAAAGCACAACTTTTATTTTTTTCTAAATTTTCGGTATTTTTTATTTGTTTAGCAAAAAATAAAAACCGCAGAGGTGATCAAATACCACCAAAAGAAAGCTCACTTTGTGGGAACAAAATTATAAAAATTATGTTTGGGTACAGTGTAGCATGACCGCGCAATTAAACAGCGACAGTGCAGAAAGCTGAAAATTGGTCGGGGCAGGATGGAGGATAAGTGCATGGGCGTCCGCTCCATAGGGCAAGGGGGGTCATTTGCCCCCCCTGGAATCGCCAGTGAGAGCCAGGAGCAGGGCCGAACTGGCCCTGGGGGCGCTTTAAGCGGTGACTGCAGCGCTCCCCTCCGGCGCTCGTATCGTATGTCATGACGCTGGGTCTGTGTGCAAGGTCCCGCCCCCCTAGTTTGGCTCGTCTTATAGTCTTTTAGTGTTCCGCCTATCACACAAGCCGAAATAGGGGGGGGGGGGGGGGGACCTTGTGTAATTTAAAGGGGGCCAGTGATGCAGGGTGCTGTGTAATGTAAAGGGGTCCAGAGCTGTGGGGTGCTGTGTAATGTAAAGGGGTCCAGAGGTGCAGTTGTGGAGAGGGGGTACACAGTAGTGACAAAGAGATATTGAAGGATGCAGGGGGCACAGTGGGGTGTTTTTACATTTTAACGTGGGGGGGGGGCTTTTAACCACCGCTAGCAGTCGAAGAAAGGGTAAAATGTGACTGTGTATCGCCGCTGCTGAAACGCCCTCCTCTGAAAAAATTTCAGCGGACGCCCATGGATAAGTGCCTGGTATTGAAGTGGTTATTAAGGAATCAGGCACTAAGAAGTTCTTCATTAAAATTAGACATGTGCACTGCTGAAAAATGTGCTTATTTTCGTTTAATTTGTTTTTTTTGTAAATTCATAAATTAGAAAATTCGTAAATTTGGAAATTAGAATATCCTAAAATAAGAAAGAAAATCCGAAAATTCGAAATAATAACTAACTAACTAATAATAACTAACTATCAAATTATTGGGATTTAGTTTCAAATTTGGCTGTTAGTGAATGTAACGAATACAAATTTATCTAAAGTTATGAATGCTAAACAAATGGAACAGAACAAATGAATAATAATAATAATAATAATAAAAAGTAATTTGTTATGCTCCATTTGTTTAGATACAGCATTCGTTATTTCGGATAATTCGTAACTTTGGATAAATTCGTATATGTTCACTAACAGCCAAATTTGAAAGGAGATTCCAATACCTATTATTTAATTGTTTAGTAATAGTTACGTTATTATTAGTTATTATTTCAGATTTTAGAATTTTCGGGTTATAGAATTTTCGGATTTTTGTTCTTATGAATTTTCGGATTTTCATTCTTATTTTGGATTTTCAAGTTTCCAAATTTTCGAATTTTCTCATTTCAGAATTTTTGGATTTTCGAATTGCGAATTTCTTCGAAATTTCATGATTTTTGAATTTCCAAATACTTTTTTTTTTTTTAACAAAATTTGTTAAATGGGTTTTCATTCATTCGGATATTTTCGAATTAACAGATTTGTCAAAATTTGTCAAAAAACAAACTTGGAACAAAAACTAATTGCACATGTCTAATTAAAATTAAGGATGCCTGGGTATAGTCAGAGAAGGGGTTAGGATTTTAAACAGATGTTGGTGTATACTTTTTAGTTATATGCATAAACAGCTTTTTTCTCCATCATGTAGAATAATGTTCCTAGGCATGGTACCGGTGCCAAAGGAACACTATTCTATGCTTCAAACTTGACAGCTAGGAGCGTGCACAAGCGTCAGGCTGCACTGTCTCTGACTAACATTCAGAAACCATAATAATCAGCATAGTTCCCAATCTTGTGATTGTCGAGACAACTGTGATACTAGTCACATGAGGTTTGTTAGTAAACAAACCACTCTGGCTCCAGTTGTCACAGTATTTTACAGTGAGTACACGCATAAAAAGTAGAATTTTTAGAGAAAACAATAAAACATTAAAAAAAAGAAGTTACAAAACAGCTATAAAATGCATAATATATGTTCCTAAAAACACTATGTAAAAATGATTTAGGCAGGAATATTAATCAGAGAGTTATTGTGAAATATACCAAGGCATGTTGATGCTGCTAAGTTTGGTATTGGCATTTACTCATTAGAGACATCAGGTCTTGAAATAATTAAATAAGTTACAGTTTTATACCTCATTGGAAAGTGAGTTGAGTTGGCCTCTACTATCCAAAACCTGACGCACGAGAGAGCGTAATGTCTTTTTTAACTGTTGGAAAAGCATGGTGCTATAGTCTGCATACAGAAAGCAGCGAGCTTTAATTCAATATTTAAGCACTTGCTTACTGGGCACTTAAACCTCTTTCCTTCCCAGGCCAATTTTCAGCTTTCAGCGCGGTCACTCTTCGAATGACAATTGTGCGGTCATGCTACACTGTACCCATATGAAATTTTTATCATTTTTTTACACAAATAGAGCTTTCTTTTGGTGGTATTTAATCACTACTGAGGTTCTTATGTTTTGCTAAACAAAAAAAGACCAAAAATTTACATAACATAGTTTGTTATAACATTTTGCAAACAGGTAATTTGTCTCCTTTATTGATGTGCGCTGATGAGGCTTCACTGATGGGCACTGATATGCTGCACTGAAAAGGCAGCACTGATGGGCACTGATAGTCTGCACTGATAATGCGGCACTGATGGACACTGATGAGGCGGCACTGATCAAGAGGCACTGATGAGGTGGCACTGATCAGGAGGCACTGATGAGCACTGATAGGTGACACTGATAAGCAGCACTGAGAGGTGGCACTGATGATGAGGCACTGGTGGGCACTGGTTAGCAGTACTGATATGCACGGGTAGGTGGCATTGGTGAGCACTGTTTAGCAGCAGTGGCTCTCTCTGTATGGGACCGCTGTTCAGTTTACACACTGTTACCCTGAGAAAAAAGGCAGATTACTGGCTACTGTTTACATCACGTGATCAGCTGTCATTGGCTGACAGCTGATCATGTGGTAAAGGGCTGGGATCGGCCCCTTACTTCAATCTGTGATCAGGCGAGTCTCATGGACTCACTTATCACAGAGCGTGGCGTTTGCCCCCGACAGGCAGCGCATGCATGGGAGGACATTCATGGCCGCCCTCCTGACAATTTAGGCCGGCGCTGTAGCCATCTTTCAGCTATAGCGCGGGCATAAAGAGGTTAACATTGTTGGCCCTATCATTTTATCATTATACAGGACTTATATAGTACCAACAGTTTACTCAGCGCTTTATAACTTGAGGGTAGACAGTACAATTACAATACACTTTAATACAGTAGCGATCTAAGAAAGAGGGTCAAGAGATACAAGAGGTAAAAAACTGCAGGGGATGTGCTGATGGAGAAAATAAATGTACAGTTGTTAGGTGGGGGCCAGATAGGCTTCTCTGAAGAGATTACTTTTTAGGGATCGTCTAAAAGTGGACAGAGTAGGAGGTAGTCGGACAGATTGGGGTAGAGTGTTCAAGAGAATGTGAGAGCCTCAGTAGAAGTCCTGGAGGCAAGTGTGCAATAAGGTGATAAGGGAGCTAGAGAGCAGGAGGCCATGGGAGGAACGAAGAAAACTATTTGTTTGGTATTTTGAGACTAGGTTAGTGATGTGGCTGGGGGCCAAGTTGTGGATGGCTTTGTAAGTTATTGTTAATATCTTGAATTTAATTTGTTGAGTGAGTGGCAGCCAATGGAGTAATCCCATGACAGAACAGTTCTGATTGGACAACATGGTCATTGTGAAGGATATGCTTCAGTGTAATTCTCCCTGCTAGTAATTGTGTGTGTGTTAGGCCTCGTACACACGGCCGAGGAACTCGACGTGCCAAACACGTCGAGTTCCTCGTCGAGTTCAGGGATGAAGCCGCCGAGGAGCTCGGCGGGCCGCCTTCTCCCATAGAACAACGAGAAAATAGAGAACATGTTCTCTATTTTCTCGACGAGTTCCTCGGCGGCTCCATCGGGCCAAAAGTGTACAGACGACAGAGTTTCTCGGCAGAATCCGGGTTTGACCGAGTTTCTCGGTGAATTCTGCCGAGAAACTCTGTCGTGTGTACGAGGCCTCAGAGGTAAAAAGGATTCATGTGTTACAGGCTGTTGAAATGTTAATATCCCTCCCTCAGCCAGCTCCCTATTTCAAAGGGTAATTGATCTATTGTGTGTGTGAAGGAGACCTGTGTTTACTGTGATTAGAAGGGGCTCATGTTAATTATTCTGATTGCTTCATTGTGGTAATTACCTCTTCTATGCAGGGCCAAGCTGTCTAGATAACGTATTCTGTTACAACTAGTAATTAACTCCACTGATGTCATTATCTAAAGAAATGTGTCTTCAGGGTCGGCTCCGAAGTGTCTGCATATAATCTGTATGGAAGCCCCAGTGTGAGGGGGGGGCGGAGATTGTCATTGTAACAGTTTTGTAAATTACATATAAGCTGTGTGTTGTACCATTAAAGTCTGTCTTGTTCCAGCAGTAAGCGCTGACTCATGTGTGGCTTATTGGGCGATTCCAGGAATATTCCTCCTCGTGGAATATTGGGGGACTTCCTTTATGGAAAGAAGGGAATGTTTGACGGGGATATCATTCTAATACCGTCACAATTGGTTGGCAGCAGCGGGATTTTCCCTTCTACTCTCCTTTACACCCGGATTCCAAGCAGACACTGGAAGAACTACTGGAAGTTCGTGGAAGGATTGCTAGCAACAAAACCAAGCGGGTCATCATAGCAGAATTAATGGAGCTAGACCAGGAGAACTTGGTTGCAGCAACACCAGCAGTACAAGAGATGGAGACACCAGTGATTCAGGAAGAGGAATCACCAGCCAACAAGCTAATGAGAGAGAAGCTAGCATGGTTCGGTCCGAACCCAACGGCGGATGTGGTGCTGAAAGTGATGGACCTGTTAGCGAAGGAGGCTAAACAAATAAGAGACGCAGAGCTACAGTTAAAACTGGCAGCAGTCCAACAAGCAGCCGCACATTCTCCAAACAGTGAGTACAGCACAGCAGACACAAGGAAGATTCCGTTTAGTGCTTTTAAAGCTTTTGATGAAAAGGACTGTGAAATTGATAACTACCTGGCAGATTTTGAGCGACAATGTAACCTGCACCGAATAGCTAGAAGAGAGTGGGTTTCAATATTGTCAGGCAAACTGTCAGGCAAAGCTTCTGATGCTTTCCGGACCATGCCAGATCAGGATATCCATAGCTACTCCCGGGTTAAAGAAGTGCTCCTGGCTCGTTATGCAGTAACCCCAGAGTCCCACCGACAGAAGTTCAGGGACTCACGCAAAACCACGAAAGACTCTTACGCGGAATGGGCATGCCAGTTATCCCTGTCGGCCTCTAACTGGGTTAACAGCAGCCAGGCCACCACCGCAGAGGACATTTTGCAACTAATGCTCCTGGAGCAATTTTACAATCACATCCAGACGGATGTCAAAGACTGGGTGAGAGATCGCAGGCCCATGACTCTACCAGAGGCCACGAAGTTGGCGGATGAATATGCGGATACTCGCAAGACAAACCAGGTCACACCACGGGTACAACCTCCACGACCAACGGCGCCCTAACACCCGCCAGCCGCTAGATACCAACCTCCTAACAAACCGGTGACATCTAGCCCTCACTATCCACGCCAGGAGGACAACGAACAACGCTGCTTCCGGTGCAAACAGCTGGGTCACTTCAAGCAGAATTGCCCCATGAACGACAACACCAGGTCAAATTGGTCTCAACCTGGGTACCGCCCACCAGCAGCAGCCCATTGTGTAGACTCGGCTTGGGATCCCCAGGAGCTGGGTCAGGAAGAAACATTGGGCACCCCTTACGAAGCCCTCATGGTACAATCTGTTATTACGGACAACAGGGAACACCATTGTCAGCTGGTCATGGGCGACAGCCATGAGCCGGAGGGGCCCTGGAGGGAGCTGGGCAGAAAGAGGCACCGCCGGCTACCCTCCGAGAAGAAGAGGTCCTGGAAGCCGTATAACAAGCTGACCTGGGAGGAGAAGAAGCGACTGGAGGAGAGGGAGTCACAGTGGGCGTCCCAGAGGCAGGCCGAGATGTTCGCCAAGGGCCCACCGGTGGCCCCTTACAACACCACCCAGTTCCTGATGATGAAGGACCACGTGGAGAGCCTGCAGGACATGAGCAAGCAGGAGCTGATCCGTGAGTACATGGAGCTGGAGGAGTGCATAAGCCGCATGGAGGAGGAGAACAACCACCTGAGGTCACAGCAGGCCGACCCCCCCAGGCTCCATGAACTGGAGAGGGAGCTGGAGAAGCTCAAAGAGGAGAACCTGCGGCTGCGGAGGGAGCAGGGGGTGGCTGACCCTATGGGGCACTGATCCAACCCCCCCCCCCCCCGACTCTGAGCACCAGTGCTACAGCATTTCAACAAATATCAATTTTTCTTTTTATGAATCTCCTGTGATTGTCACTTCAGAGCCATAACCTGCCCCCTCCCATAGCGGGACACCTAGACGGCGGCGCACAGACCCATCCGCCGTCTTCACACTGACTTCTGGTGACTCTGCAGATCGCACAAAGACTTGGGGACTGACCGGCGTGTGATCTGACGACCCAGTGGCATACCTGAGTCGGACTAAAAACTCTGAACCAGTCAACCCTACTGGACCAGGAAAGGTCCAACCGGGTTGCCGGAGCAGGGAGAAAAAGGGGGGCCATTGTGAAGGATATGCTTCAGTGTAATTCTCCCTGCTAGTAATTGTGTGTGTGTTAGAGGTAAAAAGGATTCATGTGTTACAGGCTGTTGAAATGTTAATATCCCTCCCTCAGCCAGCTCCCTATTTCAAAGGGTAATTGATCTATTGTGTGTGTGAAGGAGACCTGTGTTACTGTTTACTGTGATTAGAAGGGGCTCATGTTAATTATTCTGATTGCTTCATTGTGGTAATTACCTCTTCTATGCAGGGCCAAGCTGTCTAGATAACGTATTCTGTTACAACTAGTAATTAACTCCACTGATGTCATTATCTAAAGACATGTGTCTTCAGGGTCGGCTCCGAAGTGTCTGCCTATAATCTGTATGGAAGCCCCAGTGTGAGGGGGGGGGCGGAGATTGTCATTGTAACAGTTTTGTAAATTACATATAAGCTGTGTGTTGTACCATTAAAATCTGTCTTGTTCCAGCAGTAAGCGCTGACTCATGTGTGGCTTATTGGGCGATTCCAGGAATATTCCTCCTCGTGGAATATTGGGTGACTTCCTTTATGGAAAGAAGGGAATGTTTGACGGGGATATCATTCTAATACCGTCACAGTCATGATTCGGCGTTCATCAATCAGAATCACTCAAGGGGCAAAAGAGGAAGAACAGCGTGGATTTCAATCCCCAGGCCCATCGTAACAGGCTGCATGGACAGTGACACGGAATCACCTACGGAGGTAAGAACAGCGGGAAATAGGGGAGTGGGGAGAGCATAGGGTGTTAGTTTACCGTTTCATATTTTCAGAGAAGGTGAATTATCACTTTAACCTTACTTCTCACTTAAAGTGGAACTTCACCCTAAAAGGTCTTTCTCCCACCCTCCTCTAACACGTTTTATCTTTTTTGGGGGAAGTGGATACTTAGTTTTGGTAGGAACCTACTCCTACTTTC
Organism: Rana temporaria; assembly: GCF_905171775.1. Taxonomy (NCBI): domain Eukaryota; kingdom Metazoa; phylum Chordata; class Amphibia; order Anura; family Ranidae; genus Rana; species Rana temporaria. The sequence goes on from NC_053490.1 coordinate 58,326,327, forward strand.
AGTTGGATCGCCCAAGCTATTTCTATGGAAGTTCATTAGCCCCATAAGACTTCAGGGACATTTTCAGGTCCCAGCAGGCTGCAGGACCATTAACACAGCGCAGCGCGGTTCGCACATATGTACTGGGAAGCCAGCTGTGACTCTTTGCATGCTTCTCCCGCTAAACATCCCGATGGCGGGGACCCCAAGGCTGGCTAGGAACTGGCCTGGGTGAGGACAGCGCTTGAAACTTTGGACAGGCAAGTGTCCTTTTATTAAAAGTCACCAGCTGAAGTATTTGTATCTACTGACGTTTAATGTTTTCCCATCCTGTACTGCACCAAATTATATCTTAAAGGCTGATGTTATGTTAATAAGTATTGTTTTACTAAATATTATCTTTTTACTAATAAAGCTTGCCCCAAAAAAAAAAATGTTTATATATATATATATATATATATATATATACACATACATATATAAATAAAAAAAATGTAAAATGAGCATATTTTCCTCTCAATCGCAGCAACTAATAGCTTACATGATATAAGGTGGTCATTCACAGCAGGAATGAGGACTATTCACCACTTCTGCGTCCTCAGTTCACCTGCTTGCTAGTATCTCCTGCCGCTTCATCTGTTCATCTTGGCATAAGAGAAATAGTATTGGGGAATTAGGGACCACACGCGTTTCACCACACTGACATATTAATGACCCATGTAAATAGCAATGTAATTCTTTTTTGCCATATATGGTTAGCGGTGATGCCTTTCAATACCTGATGCCAAAAGTGCGGCCCCAGGAGTGTCCTTCTCTACACTGCTTTCTGTAGAGTACATCTTGTGATAGAAATTTAAATGAAATAAAATGATTGCAAAGCATCTAAGATCAGGGCTGCGGAAACTGTTTAATGAACTTGTCGTCTTTAATTGATGCTTTTTCGGAATATTAGTTAAACAAAGTGAAAGCTGTGGATAGAACATGTAAATAGTTTACTGTTCCTCTGAACACTTAACCAAATGATAGAACAAAAATATTTCCACTGATGTTAAGTGAGATACTAGGAGTTGGCACTCAAAATACACATCAGTCCTTTAGTTGCAATCCTTAAAACTGGTTTAATCTGCAAATATTTGCATTCCATGTTTCCTCCTTTCCCAAATCATCCTCGGGCAAGTTACATTTTTAAATAAATCCCTTCTATACTTATTACATTCTCTATTTTAAACCCAGTGATCGAATCTCTGGGGTTCTGCTCTTTTCTATGCAATGCAGGCAGATCATGGCTGATGCTGTACATAGCCTCCTGAAAACATCACAGCACCCTGCCCCAGTACTCCTCTTAAAGCGGAGTTCTGGCCAAAAAAAATGTTTTTTTTTTTATTTTGTATTGATCCTAGCATTAGTACTAATTTAATAGAATAACTATTAGACAAAGTTCATTATGTATTTATTAAAAATATATATTATTTACTCAATATATTCTCCCTCCTGTTGTGGCCGTTTCCATCATTATTGTAGGCATGTGAAGCCCAATCGATATCTCTTCCTGGTTTGCTTTGGAGAGGTGCATGCTGAGTAACCAGCATGCACTTCTCAATCTCGCGCATGTGCGATTCACCGGTGGTCATAGCGCCGCTTGTTTCTTTTTTTTAATTATTATTTATTTATACCAGGGAAGAGGCCCACATGGACCGACATGGTACAAAGTAAGGCACGTAATCAGACATCATTACAGAGACATCACATAGTGTCACATCAAACTGTACAACATCTCCAGTTACAGGGAACATCATAGGGGGTGGGGGGCTACAAGCATTTTCATGTGTCAAACCACAATATTCCTTGCGCACCTGATATCACCCCAAACAGTCATCTAACAGTGTGTACATTGGCGGTAGGAATCCTCCATCACTGAGGAGGACACGTGTGCCAAATATGTGGCAAGTGAGATGTCGGTACCCCACGGGCCAGGTCCCGTCTTTTTCTTTGAACCTGAGAAGCTTCCCAGGTGTGAGTCGCTTGTTTCTAACGTTGCCATAACAATGGGCGGTGACGGAGGAAGGTCCCGCCCCATTGTTATGGCAACATAGATAAACACACCTCGGCGCTGTGATCTGCCCTAAATCGAGTCATTTCCTGTCAGGAAATAATGGAATTCTTGATCACAGTACTGGCCACAGACTCCTGGGAAATGCCATCATTTCCCAGCAACACAGGTGAGGGAGGGGAAAAAAAAAAAAATTTAAAAGTAGAATTTTAAAAGTAATAAAAAAAAAACAAACAAAAAAAACTCCCCCCCCCCAAAAAGAAAGCATTGAAAAAAAATATATATATATACCGTATTTATCGGGGTATAGCACGCGCCGGCGTATAACGCGCACACCCCTAGTTTAGAAGGGAAGTTTAAGGAAAAAAACGTACATTTTGGATGTCTTGCCCGGCGTCCATCAGCGGCCTTGTCTGGCATAGCGGCCTTGTCCGGCGTCTGTCTGCGGCCTTGCACGGGGTCCTTCCAGCATTGTCGGTGTTCGTCTGCTGTCTTGCCCAGCATCCATCGGCGGCCTTGTCCGGCGTCCGTCTGCAGCCTTGCGCGGGGTCCGTCCAGTCTTGTCCGTGTCTTTCTGCGGTCTTGCCCGGCGTCCATTGGCGGCCTTGTCTGGCGTCTGTCTGTTTGAGTTTGGCGCCTCGGTCGAGCTGTGCAGAGCCAGATTTCCGGTGTGTTCGGCTTCTCTCGGCTCCTCTCGCGTGACTGCGGGCGGAGCCGAGTGTAGCCGAGCCTAGCCGAGTGCCCGGTACACTCAGCTCGGCTCAGTCTTTGTCGGCGGCGCTCTGAAACAGCCGACAAAGACAGGATCGGCGTATAACGCGCACCCACGATTTTTCCCTGATTTTAAGGGGAAAAAAGTGCGTGTTATACGCCAATAAATACGGTATATAAATTGTAAGAAAATAAATTGTAGAAAATAAAATTGTAAAAAAAAACAAAAAAAATTAACTACTCACACAGTCCATGCCTCATCAGCGCCACTAATCAGTACCCATCAGTGCTGGATATTAGTGTCACTGTCACATGACATTAAAAAAAAATAATAATTGGTAAATCGGTATCGACGAGATCGTACTCTGTCTTAAAAAAGTAGTATCGGTGTAACCCTACCTAAAATCACAGGGTATTCAGAGCATAGTAGCAAAAAGGCTCCATGGATCAGAACCAGCTGCAAGGGTTGATAAAAAATATTCACAAGCAGTCTTTTATTATTACTTAATATTTCATTATTCAAAACCTCCGGAAAAGATAACATTTTGTAAATGCTCTTTCTATTATTTTCACGTAGTGGGGTAGATGCTAAGAACAACGCATTTCTCCTTTTTTTTTTAGTACAACAGACTCAATGCCTACTTCCAACCAATGATGAGTCAACAGACAAGAATCAAAAGAAAAAGTTGGAAAATTCAGGGTTGTTACCAAAAGGAGAGCTTCTCCTGCGCTCTATGTAATTATGAGCAGTCTGCCGAGGCAATGTAATTGAAGATGCAGCACAGTTCTATATTTTAGCTGCATAGTCAAAGTAATAGGACATTGTCTGAGCCAACAAACAGTTGCTGTGTATTGATTTTTTTGGAATGTCCATTTATTTAAGCTCTGTCCATTCCTCTCTCAAAGGATTCTGTTTAATTTTGTGGTAACTATACAGCGTAGAGGTTTGTCAGGCATTCTGCGGATAATGGAAAAAGAGCCAATTCCTTCAATCAAGCTGGGGCTGAAAAATAAAATTAAATTGCCAGGCATGCCAGAGGATATTATAGCGCCAGGCTCACTCTTTTCTTTGCTAGTGCAATGTATAATTATAAATAGTTATTCCGAAGAATGCAAGTAATGATACCCTGTCCAAAGGCATGTCATTATTTAAAGTAACACCCCACCTCTTCACTACCCAGAATATAGTCATAGACGCATGCAATGCGCTTATACGTGTTATTTAGCTGGATACTCTATTTTAAAGTAATTTGTGCTTTTGTCATTTCAATGACATCATGATTGTTTCAGTGAACGAATTATATAGTTCTGCAAAAGATTTGGGACGGATAGATCAATACATGATTGTTGTCATTAAAAACGATTGATTGGTCTGAAAATCCAATTGAATTTCAGCAAGCTAAAGTTTTTTTTCACGCAGTTGAATTTAATGGTTTGGAAGCAAAACTGTGAACCGAGTGAATCTATGATGAATTGATCCTAGAAGGGAAGCATTGTCTGCATTGATAATCAGGTTAGTGGATGCTTCTGCAACCATTAAAGTTCACATGGAGAAGGAGTGTGAGTGGGACCTGCTTACAGGATTACAAATAGTTCATGTTGGGGACTGGGACACGCCGCAACCCCGATCTAGGTAAAGAGCCAATGACACGGCTCATTACTCATGTGATCAGCTGTGTCCAATCACAGCTGATCACATGTAAACAAGAAAGTGCCGGTTGTCAGATCTCCTCACCTCACACTTAGGCCTCGTACACACGACCGAGTTTCTTGGGAAAAACCAGCATGAAACTTGCTGGGAGATATTTTTTTGCCGAGGAAACCGGTCGTGTGTACATTTTCGTTGAGGAAACTGTCGAGAAACTCGACGAGCCAAAAAGAGAGCATGTTCTCTATTTCCTCGACGGGAATGGAGAAACTTGCCTTGTCGAGTTCCTCGACAGCCTAACAAGGAACTCGATGAGGAAAACGATGTGTTTCAATCGTCGAGTTCCTCGGTCGTGTGTACGAGGCCAGACAGAGTGTGAGGAGAGGATAGCCAATCAGTGGCATCTCCTCACAGGGGAGACCTGTACAGATAATCAGTGCCCAGAAATGATGCCAGTCTGTACACATCTGTGATGCCAATTTGTGCCCATCAGTGACATCAATCTGTGCCCATCAGTGAGGCCAATCTGTGCCCATCAGTGATGCAAGTCAGTGCTGTCTTTCAGTGCCGCCTATCATTGCCCGTAAGTTCTGCCTATAAATGCCCATCAGTTCCACCTATCAGTGCTTATCATTGCTGCCTATCATTGCCCATAAGTTCTGCCTATAAATGCCCTTCAGTTCCACCTATCAGTGCTTATCATTGCTGCATATCAGTGTTGCCCAGGGATGGACTGGCCATTGGGACTACAGGGAGTTTCCCGGTGGGCCGATGGCTCAGTGGGCCGGCTTCAGTGACAGCTATGGCCTGGGAGTTTCTCACTTCTGCCTAATCTTGTCCCATAAGGGGGGGCACCAAACTGATTCTTTGCCCCGGGAGAAATAATGTCTAGCTTCCCCACTGGTACTGCCTATAAGAGTACCAGTACCAGCCGTTCTACTCTAAAGTAAAATGGCTAGTGGCTAGTGAAGGGGGAGAGGGGGCTTGGGTGGCCGGGGGGGGTGCGGGAGCTGTCTGGCCGCTGTGGGAAAGACCTGTCAAAGTATGCCAGTATGCCAGTCTGGATGAAGTCCAGGTCCACCTATCAGTGCTCATCAGTGCCACCTATCAGTGCTCATCATTGCTGCATATCAGTGCCCATCAGTGGTGCATATTAGTGCATCTTAATCAGTGCCACTTCATTAGTGCAGCCTATCAGTGCCCATCAGTGCAGCCTATTAGTGCCCATCAGTGCAGCCTCATCAGAGTACATCAGTGAAGGAGAAATAATACTTATTTACAACATTTTCTGACAGAAACTAACAAAAACTTTTTTTTCACCCAATATTTTTCCTTTTTCCTTTTTTTAGCAAAAAATAAATAAAAAAACAGCAGTGATTTTAAACCACCAAAATAAAAGCTCTATTTGTGTGAACAAAAATTATAAAAATGTCATCTGGGTACAGCGTTGCATGGCCGCGCAATTGTCATTCAAAGTGAGACAGCCCTGAAAGCTCATAATTGGCCTGGGCAGTAAGGGGGTAAAAGTGCACAATATTGAAGCTGTTAAATCAACTAAATGCATCAAAACAAAAGGTGCACAAATTTGTATAGTTTTTGTTTCTGTAGAAATCAGCCACAGCTGAAAAGCCTTGCCTTAGAGAAAGACCTTTGCACTTTAAGTGCAAGCAGTGGTCTCTCTGTGAAGGTCCAACTCACCTTCTGCTGAGTCACACCAATAACTCTACTATCAGCATATGGTTATACTGTACATGGGCATACTTTTCAGTAAGCCAACAGTTCTGTATTAAAAATCATTTTTAAAAAGGAGTTAAAAGAAAGGAAAGAGGTTTCCTTAACCACTTGCCGCCCGCCAAAGACATATTGACGGCGGCAAAGTGGTTGTAGAATCCTGACTGGACGTCATAGGACGTCCTCAGGATTCTGAGCCGCTGCGCGCCCCCGGGGGCGCGCATTGCAGCGATCGTTGTTGCAGGGTGTCAGTCTGACACCCCGCAACACCGATCAAGGTAAAGAGTCTCTCACGGAGACTCTTTACCACGTGATCAGCCGTGTCCAATCACGGCTGATCACGATGTAAATAGGAAAAGCCGGTAATCGGCTTTTCCTCACTCACGTCTGTCATCCTTTACTCGCGTCTGTCAGACGCGAGTAAAGGATGCCACCCTAGACCACCAGGGATGAGGAGGACACAGAAAATGGATGCCAATCAATGCCGCAATGAATGCCAATCAGTGCCCACAATGGGCATCACTGATTGGCAGGCATTGTTTGGCACTGATTGGCATCCATTAGTACAACACATACAATAGTGCCCATCTATGCCCATCTGTGCCACCTATCAGTGCCCATCCATGCCGCCTATCAGTGCCCATCCATGCCGCCTATCAGTGCCCATCCATGCCGCCTATCCGTGCCCGTCCGTGCCGCCTATCCGTGCCCGTCCGTCCGTGCCGCCTATCCGTGCCCGTCCATGCTGCCTATCCATGCCCAGCCGTGCCACCTATCCGTGCCCATGCGTGCCGCCTATCCGTGCCCATCCGTGCCGCCCATCAGTGCCGCATATTAGTGCCCATCAATGCCACCACATCAGTGCCACCTCATCAGTGCTGCCTTATCAGTGCCCGTCAGTGCAGTACCATCAGTGCCCATCGGTGAAGGAGAAAACGTACTTATTTACAATGTTTTATAACAGAAACAAAAAAAAATATTTTTTTCAAAATTTTCGGTCATTTTTTTATTTTTTTTTGCAGAAAATAAATATCCCAGAGGTGATCAAATACCACCAAAAGAAAGTTCTATTTGTGGGTACAAAATGATAAAAATTCAGTTTGGGTACAGTGTAGCATGACCGCGCAATTGTCATTCAAAGTGCAACAGCACTGAAAGCTAAAAATTGGTCTGGGCAGGAAGGTGTATACGTGCCCTGTATGGAAGGGGTTAAAGAATTATGCCGCTGTATATTGGGACATGTCAGGTATTTATTCATGCAGCTCCCCTTTAACTATTCATTACTGAATTTTGCATTTAAAAAAAATATGTCCTAAGGATGCGCATGTGCTGTTCAGTACACTAACCACCCGCTCTAGCAACGCCAGTCAAGATGTTTACTTCCTCTAGAACGTAAGGGGAAGATGTTTAGCCTTAATTCCAATCTGGTATCAGCACGAGGCATATTCCAGAGGGACAGCATCTGTTCTAATTATAACTCTCCAGAGTAGAGAAAAATATGTTGATGCTCTGGATTTTATTCTTGGCAAAGAAAAGAGGCTGAGTATATTGTCTTGTTTTGGTGGCATATCATGTGTCATTTGAGTTTGCAGTTTGAAAGCCCATGCATAAACGTATTTTATTTGCACCAAGCAGAATTGTCAGCAAGGGACTCCGGTCATACAAAAAAATAATTAACTGGCTGTACTATGTAGTCTCAGCCCCACTTCCTGACACAACATAATTCCTGCCTGAATTCTGTGCAAAAAATAAAACCCTCAATGCACATCGCAATAAACACTCAGGGGCAGATCCCATAGAAATAGATGGGCGCAGCGTATGTGAGATACGCTACGCCGCTGTAACTTACTTTTGGCCGGTTCGAATCCCCAAAGAATTTGCACCTTAAGTTACGGAGGCGTAGTCTATCTCTGGCGGCGGAATTCAAATCGGCGATTAGGGGCGTGTTTCATTTAAATGAAGCGCGTCCCCGCACCGAATGAACTGCGTAAGCTCCGTTTCTAAATTTCCCGCCGTGCATTGCGCTAAATGACGTGAATTACGTCCATCCCGATTCACGGATGACTTACGCAAAAAAAAAAAAAAAAATCAAAATAAACATGGGAACGACGGCCATACTTAACATGGCAGGTCTAACTATACGCGACGAAATACCAGCTTTAACTATATGCCGGAAAAAGCCGACTAGAGACGCCGTAAAAAAATGCGCCAGCCGCTCGTACGTTCGTGGATAGTCGGAAATAGCTAATTTGCATACCCGACGCGGAAAACGACGTGAACGCCACCCAGCGGACGCCAAAGTATTGCATCTTAGATCCGAAGGCGTACGAGGACGTACACCTGTCGGATCTAACCCAGATGCCGTCGTATCTTGGTTTGAGGATTCAAACCAAAGATACGACGCGGGTAATTTGAAAGTACGCCGGCGTATCAGTAGATACGCCGGCGTACTCGCTCTGTATTTATAATTATAGTACATCTCCCATACAGATTCACTTTTGCAAATGGACATAAACAACTACATCTACAGAATAACAAAAGGTAGGAATCTGCAACAAGTTTGTTAAAATCTTTGCAATGTATGCTGATTACCCAGGGAGGGATATGTTTTTTTCTCAACAAAAGTGGAGTAACCCTTTAACCATCAGGGCTCTGCTGTGGAATAAATGTCCTGTTTCCTTTCTCTGGATTAAGTTGTTCATATATCTCTATTATTGTGAATCTGATCCAACACCCCCATACAGCTCTGCAGGAACAGATCATTTCCAAAAGTTATTTATTGTTGGCTGCAATCAAATAGCAATAGATCAATAAAGCAATGACCTATTGCAGTGGAGCAGGGAAGGATTCTCTGAACCAACAGGAAATGCCATGATGTCACATGTGATGTCAAGGCACTTCCTATGTAAACACAATGCTAAAGCATTGTGTTCACATTCTCAGTGCTCCTATGAAGCAGTCTTTAGCAGAAAAGCCCAGGAGGTGATGGATTCAGCTCATAAACATAGCGCCGGGCTCTGGTTGTCACCTACAGGTAGGGATGTCCCCCCCAGAACACTGCGTAAGAGGCAAGAAGTTGTAGCGAACATGCAGACCTTATTAAAGTCTATGGGCCAGATCCACAGACATTTACAGAGATACGCTACGCCGCCATACCTTACCTGGCATGCTTTCAAATCCTCAAAGATTTCGCTCCATAAGTTACGGTGGCGTAGTGTATTTCTGGCGGTGGAATTCAAATGAAGCACGTCCCCGCGCCGATTGAACTGCGCATGCTCCGTTTCTAAATTTCCCGCCGTGCTTTGCGCGAAAATTTAGGTCACTTTTATTCATTTTTATTTACAGAGAAATTATTATTTTATTACAGAGAAAAAAAAAAGCATGACAGAACCTCTTTAACCACTAGCCGACCGCGCACCGGCGTTCTACGTCGGCAGGTCGGCTCGGCTGGGCGAGAGCACGTAGTATAACGTCCTCTCTCTCAGCCGCCACTAGGGGCGCGCGCCCCCCGCTCGCCCCCGACTCCCGTGCGTGTGCCCGGCGGGCGCGATCGCCGCCGGGCACACGCGATCGCTCGGTACAGAGCGGGGACCGGGAGCTGTGTGTGTAAACACACAGCTCCCGGTCCTGTCAGCGGGGGAAACGCTGATCTTCTGTTCATACAATGTATGAACAGAAGATCAGTGTTTCCCCTAGTGAGGCCACCCCCCCCCCCACAGTAACAACACACCCAGGCATACTTAACCCCTTCCCCGCCCCCTAGTGTTAACCCCTTCACTGCCAGTGGCATTTTTATAGTAATCCAATGCATTTTTATAGCACTGATTTTTGGTCCCAAAAATGTGTCAAAAGTGTCCGAAGTGTCCGCCATAATGTCGCAATACCGAAAAAAAATCGCTGATCGCCGCCATTACTAGTAAAAAAATATATTAATAAAAATGACATAAAAATACCCCCTATTTTGTAAACGCTATAACTTTTGCGCAAACCAATCAATAAACGCTTATTGCGATTTTTTTTTTTACGAAAAATATGTAGAAGAATACGTATCGGCCTAAACTGAGGAAAAAAAATGTTTTTTATATATTTTTGGGGGATATTTATTACAGCAAAAAGTAAAAAATATTAATTTTTTTCAAAATTGTCGCTCTATTTTTGTTTATAGCGCAAAAAATAAAAAACGCAGAGGTGATCAAATACCACCAAAAGAAAGCTCTATTTGTGGGAAAAAAAGGACGCCAATTTTGTTTGGGAGCCACGTCGCACGACCGTGCAATTGTCTGTTAAAGCGACGCAGTCCCGAATCGCAAAAAGTACTCTGGTCTTTGGGCAGCAATATGGTCCGGGGGGTAAGTGGTTAACCACTTAAGGACCCGCTCATGTACATATACGTCCTTTTTTTAAAGATGGATATCTCGGTAACGGCAGCAGCCGCTGACAAAACCGAGATATCTATCTTTACTGTGAGCCATCCTGTAAACGATAACGGTGGTCTCCACGGCGGTTTCGCCGCAAGATCACCGTTATCAGTGGCGGGAGAGGGCCCCCCCTCCCGCCGCTCTCCCGTGCCTTTCACCGCTTACCGGAGCCGTCGGTAACGGTGGAGGCCACCGGGTCCTTTCCTCTCCTCAGGATACGAGTGAGGACAAGATGGCCTCCACCCGTCCCCATAGCATAGCAGGGCAGAAGTGACGTCAAAACGTCACTTCCGCCCATGCTTCTTAAAGCAATATTTTCTAAATGTCATTTTTTCAAATTTTTTTTTTTTTTGCATTTAAGTCTAAATATTAGATCTGAGGTTTTTTTGAACCCAGATCTCATATTTAAGAGGACCTGTCATGCTTTTTTTCTATTACAAGGGATGTTTACGTGTACGGGGCATAAGTGTAGCAATATGGTTACATTTAAGCTACTTTCACACTAAGGTGCTTTGCTGGCGCTAGAATGTTAAAGAAAGAGCCGCTCCTTTCACTCCAGTGTAAAAGCCCAAGGGCTTTCACACAGGAGCGGTGCACTGGCAGGATGCTCAAAAAAGTCCTGCCAGCTATATCTTTGAGGAGATGTAGGAGCGGTAAATACACTGCTCCTAAAGCGCCCCTGCCCATTGAAATCAATGGGCAGCGCCTCTGAACCGCTGGCAAAAGGTTGCTGCAGCAGCACTTTGCCGCCGTTTTTTTTAACCTTTTCCGGCCGCTAGCGGGGGTTAAAAGAGCCCCGTTAGTGGCCAAAAAGCTCTGCAAAAAAATAGCGGCGCTTTACCGCTAGTGTGAAAGTAGCCTTTATGAAGGTACAACACTTAGCAACATATTGCTATACTTAGAGGTGCCTCTCCTCTTTTATAATCTGTAGCTCCTGCTGGATTTTGCTTCTTATCCCCTTGTGGAGGCTTCCATTTGTGGATGGACATTTTATGGTTACACAACTTATCACATTGTTATAATCTTTTTATACGGACTATAAAACTGAAGGACCTATGAATAAAGGTTGGGGAACAAATCATTTAAGTTTTCATTATTTCTTATGGGGAAATACGCTTTGATATACAAGTGCTTTGGATTGCAAGCATGTTTCTGGTGCGAATTATGCTCGCAATCCAAGGTTTTGCTGTATTTTTCCATGAAAGTGGAGTTACTATGCTCTGTTCTGGTGTAAATCTTTATCAGCACAGCACAAATTGCTTGTATACTGTAGAGGTGTGACAGATTTATCATTCAGCACCTAGGAATTTCACCTTTACCAGCAAATTCTCTTGAAAACTGACGACTTTTCAGCTGTGACACAAACTGAGCATCTGTTAGTAATACTGTGTGAATCTCGGTAATAAATGCCAAGCGCAGAAACCTTAGAAAAGAAGATTCTAAGAATGAGTAGAAACAGTAAATCACGTATGTATTGAGTTAAAAAATGTTATCCGTACTAAACTTTGAGCAAGATTTTTTATTTTTTTGCAAACTAAATTGGGGCCAAACTGTTTTATTAGCTGTATTTAACAGATGACTTCTCCCTTTAGAAATATACTTGCTTGAGGATCCTGTGGCCCTCGGTGGAGATGAAGACAGCCAATACATTGTTGTAACCTCTCCGGTATAAATCTGGAGACTGTGTATTTCTCCTTCATGTCATTGTTGTGCCTGGTGAGTCATACACTAAGCACCCAGTAACTGCATCAGCAAAATGAAGCTCAGGAAGAGAACATCTGAGAAGCGGAGAATGTATTTTTAGGTCATGACATAAATTTGCTGGTACGCTGCCTCCTTCATTCAAGACTGGGCAGCAGATATTATATAGGAAAAACTGGATGTATAGATTTATTAAAAGCTAAATGGTCACTTTATATAAGGTGTTGTGAGGTTATGGACTTGCAAAGTTGACTTCACCTTTAAAAAAAGGAAGGTGGCTCAGCAGGTGTAAAAGTAGGTCTGTCTGCAACAGGGGCTGGCTGGCAACTTTTGGCCCAGGGGGCAAGAACAGCAAAGAAGCCCATGGTGCAGTGACTCGGCCCCCCTCCCCCTCTTCGCTGTGTCCTAACCCCCATCCCAGGCTGAAGTTCCGTTACAGGTACTCTGCTTACCGGGTGGGCTGGGCTGGACAGTATCTGTTTCAACTAACTGGATGACAGGGGCTGCAAGGGGGAGCTGGGGTGGGGCTGCAAGGGGGAGCCTCTGGTGGGGCACGGAGCCGGCCTCTGCTTGGACATGGCATACACCAGGGGTGCCCAACCTTTTGAAGAGCGAGGGCCACCTAAGCGACTTGGTAAACGGCCGCAGGCCACAATGAGCGTAACGAGTGGATGGCAGCCCACTCTACTCTATAGAGCCCACCCATTTTTTTTTTGCTGATCGGATTGGAGGTAGGCGTTTGTAAACAATCACAAGCCCATTTACATCTGCTACTCCTTAGAGGTTAATGGAGGGTCCAATTGGGTCGGACTGTCAAAGGGACCTAAGGCTCAGTGCAGGTAACCCACAGGTGCGCTGCTCTTCACCTGCGGATCAGTTTAAAAGCAGCCCAGTAACCACTGCAGAAAAGATATGCCCATATATACACTGTGATTTTAGTAATAAACTTACCTTTAATAACAGTATTCTATTCTATTCCATCCCAGAGCAGGAGGTCGTGGGCCACATCAGAGGGCTCCGCGGGCCACATGTGGCCCCCGAGCCACTGGTTGGGCACCCCTGGCATACATCATACATGCCGGGGAGGGAGGCCTGCGCTCTGTTCTCATCCTCATCCCGCACTCAGTAGGACCTTTAACTCTACCTCACCAGAAAGCCTTTAGGCATGTCTGTGGCAGAAGCTGGGTGTTCTTTTTACGGGGCATCAGAGCAGCCCGGGGTGCAATAGCCCCCCTACTCCCAGCCCAGTCTGTCCCTGGGCTGCAATAATCATCACCTCTTTGATACTGTTCACCTCAGACTCACTGTTTTGGAAAGCCAGACCTCCACTGGATGGAATGACAGCCAGCATAATCCAACTCACTTCCTTTAAACCCAAGCAACCATGGACAGGTTCCTTAGGGGCACATCATAATGCCAGCCTGGCATCTGCCACTGCTTGAGAAGGGGAAGAACCCATGATGTCACTGAACTGCCCAGAGGACTTCCAAAGAACTGTATGGGTTCCTAAAATAATACAAATGGTGGGGTAGAGCTTCAAGGAGGTGGGGGAGGGTGGGGATTGGGTAGGAGGTTGTTTGTGTAAAAAATAAAATAAAAAATGTGTGACATTTTCTAGCATTAATCTGGAGATCCCTACTTCAAGTCCTCAATAAAATGTATGTCTACAATATACTTCAAGTGAACATTTTTTATTTTGGATAAAGTAGGTTAAAACTCATGTTCGGTCTGTCAATCTTTTTTTTTATTTTTATTTTTTTATTTGTGGGGGATTTCACTTTCTGTCCTGTAGACACAACTGGTGGTGGAAGTAAGAGGAAATCTCCCAAAAGTGAAGCCAAGCCCCTTTTAGACAGTTGGTACCTCAACAAGTGTCCCCATTGGAAGATTTCCTCTTTTTTTATCGTTCAGGTAAAAACACAAGACAAAGCCACAGACATCAAGGATACCGTAAAGGATACACTTTACCTAAAAAATGGATTCCCTGCTATAGCACTTTCTATATATATAACCTGAACGGAAAAGTCACTACTACATCAGATCCTGCAGTGGGGGTCTAAATGAATAGTTTACACTTTCATGTGTCAAAATACATGTGTTCAGTACTTGAGCTTTTCATGCACTTTCAAGAGAGAGATAGTATAGTATCTTCTTTATTACCAATCAGTGGTTTCCATAAGGGGTCCACAAGGGGCGCAGGGGCGCCGTCCCCCTAATCCATGCGCCCGGCCTCTAATCTACATGTGCAGGGTGCTGGATTTCAATAGGGTTATTTTTTATTTACTTTTTTAGAAGCAAATGATTAGAGTCCGAGGCTCTAATAGGCTTCAAAAAAGGGTGGGCTTGGGGTGCAGTGAGCCCACCCAGCTTTGTGACAATAGCAAATTAATATTCACTATTGTCTTCCTGATTCTCCTCCCGGTCAATCAGGAAGCGGGTCCTGAGACTCGATTGGTCAAAAGGAGAAGCGTCCGACAGTGGGTGCGACACTTAGATCGGTTAAAAAGACATTTAAAAAAGTTAAAATGTCGACCCTCCTGAGCCCGATGGCTCCAATTGTGGGTAACCCAGCGTTTGAACCCGGTTTAAGAGATAGAAGCTTTAGGAATTCAAAACGGCAGGGCAAAAGTAGACTCATACATTTTACGGTAGACAATCAGGTGATGTCTGGAGAAGAGATTGATCGTGAGTTCTGTGAAATCTTGGACCCATTTTGGAGAATGCAGTTAAATGCATTTGTTAAATCAATCTCCAATCGAACAAGAGAAATTGCTATACTCTCTAAATTTGAAGAGCTATGTTTAAAGGGAGAGTCAGAGAGACATGCAATATTGATGCTATATGCCATGGTGACCGAATTGAAAGCCCCACAGAACCTGGGCTTTATACAGGCATGGGAGAGGGAGTTAGGGATCACTCCCTCCGAAGTACGAAAACATAAAATCTTCAGGTTTACACATAAGGCATCAATAGCAACCAGATATCAAGAAGGTAGCTATAAGATCCTGAGTAGGTGGTATAGAACCCCAGAAGTATTGAATCGAATATACCCACAGGTGTCCAACCTTTGTTAGAGATGTCAAGGAAATTGGTATTATGATACACATTTTCTGGGAATGCCCGGAAATAAAGGATTTCTGGAAAAAAGTTTCAGAAACAGTGGAAGAAGTAATAGATGTGTCCCTTGGAGATAATCCTGCAGCCTTCCTGTTGTTGGATATTTCCATTTCGATAGAAAAGGACAAACATTCATTATTGAGACACTTGCTTACAACAGCAAAATTATGTATCCCAGTTGGGGGGGGGGGGGGAATTAAAGGAACACTAAAGGCAGATTTTTTTGGGGGGTAAAATAACAAACATGTGATACTTACCTCCACTGTGCAGCTCGTTTTGCACAGAGTGTCCCAGAACCCGGTCTTCTGGGGTCCCTCGGCAGCTGTCTCGACTCCTCCTCGCGAGAGCTTTCCACCTTCATGCGAGCTCACTCGCATGGTGGAAAGCTCTTGCGAGCGCGCTCCCGTGATACAGCGGCGGCCATAGCCGCCGACTGTATCATTTGGCCCCGCCCCCCGGTGCGCTGCGTCATTGGATGTGATTGACAGCAGCGCCAACCAATGGCTGCGCTGCTATCAATCCATCCAACCTAGCCAATCAACGGGCAGGCTGGGAACCGAACAGGATGATGGGGACGCGCGCGGGACTTTCGAGGGGTGAAGTAAGTAAAACGGTCTCGGGGGGGTGGGGGGGGCGGTACTGTCGGATGTTTATTCACCAAACAACATTTACCTTTACAACCCCTTTAATTCACATTTAAATTGTATTTATTTTTTTCTCTCTCTCTTGCTTTTCTTATTTCTTTACTGTTCTAGGATTAAACCGGTATAGTCAGGTTTTTTTTTTTTTTTTCTATTTGGGATGGGGGTAACTAGGTTGGGTCTCAGGTGGATAGCAAGGACAAAGATTGAGTATAAGAATAGCCCAAAACAAAATAGAGTTTAAATGTGATAAAGGAGGAATTTGGGATAGGAGCATTAAAAATTTGTGTTTTGTTTTGGTAAAAAGTGATTAAGGTAAAGGTAAAATAAAAAAGTGCTTAAAGCGGTTGTAAACCGCATATATAATTTTATTAATTTTTTTTACCTGCAAGGCAAAATGCATAATCAGCTAGTATGCACCGCATAATAGCTGATTATGAAATACTTACCTCAAAACAAGGTGAACAACACTTACCTGGTTCACGCCGAGCAAGATGTCATCTTGCTCCGGCGTGTCTTCCGGGTATCGCCGCTCCAGCGCTGTGATTGGCTGGAGCGGCGCCGCTCCAGCGCTGTGATTGGCTGGAGCGGCGATGACGTCACTCCCGCGCGTGCGCGCGGGAGATTTAAAATCGTCAAGGTGCGGCGGCTGCCGGATTTTTCGCCGTGGATCCCCCCTGCGCATGCGCCGCCCGCATTGCGAGGGAAATATCTCCTAAACCGTACAGATTTAGGAGATATTCTTTTTACCTACAGGTAAGCCTTGTTATAGGCTTACCTGTAGGTAAAAGTGAAAAATTAAGGTTTACAACCGTTTAAGAGTTAATTATGCAGAATTGTCAAAGAAGATGTTTTACCTGTAAAGTTGTAGTTTGAATATATTTGTGAAAGTAAAAATACCAAAATAAAGAATAAAAAAATAAAAAAAGAGGAGAAGCGTTCGTATTGGCCGCTGAGGAGGAAGCCGCAGAGGAGGAGGAGACGCAGGAAGGATCTAAAGCTGCCTGTGACCTAGATCGGGTAAGTGCAAGGGGGTTGGGTGGCAGGTTGTTTTGTTTTCTGCCCCCCTCCAAAAATGGAGCACCAGCCGTCACTGTTACCAAATGAGTATCTGTAACATAAGAAATATATTCTAAAAATCTTCAACATGGTCTCCAGAGGTACATTTCTTACATCCTGCCCTTCTCTCACATCATCTCTCCCAATGCTGTTATTACAAGCAAAATGACAGCCAGCAATTGCTATGTATTACACAGCAAAAGCAGCCACTTCGCTGCAAAATGCTTCGCTTTGGTGGTAGGTTATGGTAGTAGAAAAAAAATATACAGCTTTACTTAAAAAAAGTTTAATTTCTTTTTTTATAAAAAAAAAATATTTTTTACTATTTTGGGAAAGTTTTCTTTTAATAATAATAATAGTAAAAAAAAATCAGGCGATATCTATTATCTTTTGCCACCAAATGACAGCCCAATTTGTCCGGAAAAAATGAGCTTTAATCCACCTGGATGCACAAAGTGATCATTTGCACCATTTTACTAACACATGTCAAAGTTACAAAATTGGGCTTAAGCATTAAGATTTGCTTTACCCTTAGGCCCAAAGGGGTTAATATCCAGTTATATTTTGTACATTTAGGAATGCATCCAGATATTTTTAAACCAATCTACTGAGCTGGCCAGAGTGGGAGGGAGTCTATGGCCCCATACACACGATAGAATCCATCCGCTGAAAAATCCCAGCGAATGGGTTTCAGCGGATAGATCCTATGGTGTGTACACTCCAGCGGATCTGTTTCCACGGATATGTATCCCCTGGGATGGATTTCCAGCAGATAAATATTTGATGACATGCTAAACAAATCTATCCGCTGGAATCCATCCCAACGGATGGATCCGCTGGTCTGTATAGACTCACCGGATCCATCCGTCCGAAGGGATCCCCCGCATGCGTCGTAATGATTCGACGCATGCGTGGAATTCCTTATATGACAGTGTCGCGCACGTCGCCGCGTCATAATCGCGGCGACGGCGCGACACGTCATCGGCAGAGGATTTCGGCGTGGATTTCAATGCAATGGTGAGTACACTCCATCGCATGGAAATCCGCACAAATCCTCGAGAGGATTTATCCGCGGAAACGGTCCACTGGACCGTATTCGCGGATAAATCCTCTCGTGTGTATGGGGCCTATATCACATTTTCACAGCTCTTACCGAGAAGAAGCCTTTCTAATAATAAGCATTTCTCCAGATGTAAAGAGTGCTCCCCTGCCATTCGTAAGGACCTGAAAGTGAATAATTCTACACCAAATTCACTACATGGACCACTTATGTATTTATACATGTCGATCCTATCCCCCCTTAATCTCCTCTTCTCAAGGGAGAATAAATTCAGTTTCTCTAATCTTTCCTCATAGCTGAGATGATAACTGTTTATATATCCACCACAGCAAGACAGTTGACATATGTTTAATATAATGTATATATCCTTTTAATAGCTCCCTACTTATGTTATCCAGACTGCAGAGATATTGCTATACCTGTTTATTACCATGGTGACAAATCCAACGTTGTGTAACCACCACTACAATTATTAGACCAGATAAGAAGGAAATAAGAACGTATTTAAAGTTTTAGCAAAAATTGCTTTGCAAGATCATGGAAAAGACCAGCCATATGAAACACCAGTCATTTTGTGGATAATGAATGATAGGCTTGTATATTTCCAGCAGATTTGGGATCCCTGGGTGAACAATCTCTAAAGTCATGACTAAGCCCAATGGAGGGGGTGAAACATGTTGGGGGTGTGGCCTGGACAGAGTCTAGGCTGAGGCTGTTACATTAAGGTTTTGTGTAATTTGGGACTCCTGGGACTTTTTTTCCTTCCACTCTGCAAGCACCCAGCAGTTGCATGCGATCATGGCACCCTAGTGTGGAGATCAAGAGGTAAAGCAGATGGCAAGGAGGTGACACAAATCCTCAATCAGCAAATGCCCTCTAAAAAGTGGAAGGTGGATGTGTGGAAATGGTACTCTCCTCAAGGTGGAAGCAGCAGGTGTAGGCTAAGCATATAGCAATTAGAAAAGGGAAGGTCTGGACAGCCGCATCCCAATAAAAATGCCTTTATTGTGCAAAATAACAAAAGTACAAACCACAGCAGGGTGCAGGATAAAAAAGCTGACGCGTTTCACACTTTCAACAGTGCTTAGTCATATGACTAAGCACTGTTGAGAGTGTGAAACGCGTCAGTGATCCAAATGAAGAATGCTCTTTAGAGCTCAAAGTAAGTGTGAACGAGCCCTTACAGTGAGGGGAAATGGGGCTGTGGTGATGCTCCCATAGGCGGCAGGTCCATGATGACACCCTACATCCACAGGATCTGTGGCCAAAAGGAACAACACAGGTGACAGATGCAGATAGAAAGTGAGTATTGCAGCTTAAGCTGTTTTATTTATTTTTTTATTCAAATACCCACTAGGTTTTTTTTTTTTTACATTTATTGTAACTTAGGAATTTAGAGTTAGACTTTGAATGATTTATCAATGAATGCAGAGCTGCGTTAATATATGTCTTTTATATTCAGCTTTCAATAAAACCCATAATGCAGTGTTTAATTTCCATCCAGCGCCTTCCATTCTATCACTGCTGTACATTTTTTTATCATTTATGGCAGTATTAAATAATGACTCATAAAGTTGGATAGACTCATGAATTTAAGTGGCAACAACAGATTTATTTTCAGTACGACATTCACTTCTTTATGGCTGTGTTTTCTCCTTGACCTAACTGACACATCTGTTACATCCAGCTATGCATTGTTTACTGTTATTTTCCTTGGTTCTTTAACACCAGAAAATACCTTTGCCACAAGATCACTGTTATCATCGGTGGGAGAGGGCCTCCCCCCCCTCATAGCCCATGGCTCTTAAAGGGCCATTTTGTTTTTTGTTTTTCAAATGACAATTTTTTTTATTGCAATTTAGTGTAAATATGAGATCTGAGGTAATTTTGACCCCAGATCTCATATTTAGGAGGACCTGTCATGCTTTTTTTCTATTACAAGGGATGTTTACATTCCTTGTAATAGGAATAAAAGTGACACAATTTTTATTTTTAAAAGAACAGTGTAAAAAAAAGAAAAAAAAGCTTGCGTGCACAAGCGAGCACATACGTGAGCAGTGCCCGCATATGACTAATCACATGATTAAAAAAAATGCAGAGATTACCTTCGGTGAAAGTGGAATGTAATAATGTTCCAAAAATATGGCCAGCTGAAGTTACATGCAATACTCAATTTTTCCTCTAAAAAGTAAACTTGGTCTTTTAAACACAGAGGTTTACATACAGTAGGTTCAAAAAAGACCATCAAAAGTCCATCTAGATCAACCAAAAGCAAAAAAAAAACAAAAAAAACACACTGGGCCTGATTCAGAAAGAGATACGACGGCGTATCTCCTGATACGCCGTCGTATCTCAGAGTTCCGACGGTCGTATCTATGCGACTGATTCAGAGAATCAGTTACGCATAGATATCCCTAAGATCCGCCAGGTGTAAGTGTTTTACACCGTCGGATCTTAGGCTGCAATTCCAGGCTGGCCGCTAGGTGGCGCTTCCGTATTTTTACGCGAGGAATATGCAGATGAGGATTTACGCCGATTCAGAAAAGAACGACCGCCCGGCACTTTTTTTTTACGTTGTTTGCGTTCGGCTTTTTCCGGCGTATAGTTACCCCTGCTATATGAGGGGTAGCTAATGTTAAGTATGGCCGTCGTTCCCGCTCCGAGTTTTGAAATTTTACGTCGTTTGCGTAAGTCGTTTGCGAATACGGCTGGACGTAATTTACGTTCACGTCGAAACCAATGACGTCCTTGCAACGTCATTTAGAGCAATGCACACTGGGATATTTTACAGACGGCGCATGCGCCGTTCAAACAAAACGTAAAAAACACGGGGTCAAGACACATTTAAATAAAACACGCCCCCTACATCCTCATTTGAATTACGCGGCCTTACGCCGCAACACATACGTTACGCCGCCGTAACTAAGGGCGCAAATTCTTTCTGAATAAAGAACTCGCGCCCAAAGTTAGAGCGGCGTAACGTATCGGAGATACGTTATGCGGGCCGGACAGATACGCCATTGTATCTGAATCCGGCCCACTGTTCTGGGATGGACCTGTCAGAGCGCCGCTGTCCTCAATGGGAGATCAGCGGCGCAAGTAGCAGATTAGGTTGCCTGTCTCTATATGTATCGAGTTTTACTGACTGTGGTGATGGCAGACCCGCATAAACACTGTGGATAATATGGCTATGATACAATACGGCCACAGTCAGGATAATAGGGCGTAAATATGCAAATAGGACAAACCCAAGGTTACACCTCCACTACGATCGAATTCGATGGGAATTCCGCATGAAAAATACGATTGGCTACCGCTGTTAGTGGGTGGGGGTTTGCATATTGAAACCTATTATTTAGGCCACCCTCTGCTGGATGCGTGCACCCGCTTCTGAAGACGTATTACGACGAAACACGTGTAAAGCGGATACACGCAGACACGCACGCACTTCCGGTTCTAGCTGGAGTATCAGTGGAACGCACGCCGCTCCCAGGCGATAGCCGATACTTCCTGACATACCCAGTGCAGCGACGGAGCCATGCTAACAGGCTGTTAGCTGCTCCACAGATATCTTTTTGTTTTTAACAAACTTTTATCTCTTTGAGCAACCACCCCCGCTCTAAACCTATTTTTATGTTCATATTTTTTACTATTTTTTATATATTTTTCTGATATACCCTGCATGCTTTTGTGAGTGCTAAATAAACCAAGCACCTATTCCAAACATACCACGCTATGTCAGTGTGTTTTTTTCTCCGGAGGGCTGCTGGTTTTTAAAAAAACAACTACCCACCTTGGATTCGGATAACACACCACTACTACATCTAGGAGGTCCCAAGTACAACTGAGGAACTACGGGAGACCACTGAGCCGTCCGAGGCTGACTACTTTGCACTTTACCCCTGCAGGGGTTAGTGCCTCTGGTAAGTGGGGACCCACAAGGGGGAGCACCGTGAACACTGCGTGCAAGTTCCACTACTGCATACCTGAGCACTCACCTTCACAGGTGCACCTATCACAGCACGGACTTTATCACCCCCTGGATGGCTTTTTTCATATTATTGCTGTAAAAAGTACTTTCACCGCATCCATATTGCTGGATTATATTTTTTCTATATTTTTTCTATATAAGCACATTATTGGACTATTACTATATATACATTTTTTATATATTTTTTATAAGTACCACAATTTTATATTTTGGCTACATGCTTTTCTTTTGTCACATGTATATGTATTTGCATTATTGTTTTACTTATAGCACATTGGAATCTTCACAGGCTAGTTTATAGCCTACCAGTGATATTTGCATATATCCCCACCCCATAACACATATTTATATGTGGTGGGGCATTTTATGTTATAATTTTTTAATATTGTATTTTCACCTAATATTTTGTCGGTATACAGGTCTGGTTTACTTACTGTACTGACCACTACACATCACCTCACACCCATTTGGGTTACTGTTCACAATTATTGCTGTGCCCAGTTGCAGGTAGGGCAGCGCCACTACCCCTCCACACGTTCATCCAGTCCTTTTACTATCTCCTATGGGGATTTGTTTTTGGGGGGCTGCAGCCTGATTATTGAATATTTTTATTACAATTATTCTGATTATTTTATTTATCGGTTTTCCTGGATTTGATTAGACATCTGTCTAGTATCTACTGTCATATATATTAGCCTGGCTAGAGCCTAAGCGCAGATTAACCCCTATTCTACGTATTATCTCTCACACCTTATTGGTGTGTGCCTTCTGCAGCTATGGATCTTTTTGGCTATATGACTAGTAGAAATATAGACATTGGGGGCATTTTTAGCCAAGATGGTATCACTAACAGACAGGATATGCAGGGGCTGGTCAAACAGTTGAGACACACCATGGAGAAGCAACTCAGAGTATGGTGGGATGTCGCTACCCTAGAAACTTATATCAAGGAAAAGATGACCCCCAGAAGGCTACGATGGGATGTACATCCCAACGATAACGTTGACGACGCAGAACTCATGAATGAGTGGTACCATTTTTTTAATACATGTGAAAATGAACTCCTACATAAAATAGTTAAAAGGAGGAAATTCAAACTTAAGACAATAGAACAAAGTATAAAAGAAATTCAAAATCTACTATTACCATTTGCAGATCAACAAGATTACAAAGATAAAACTAAGGAACTGCAGGATGTGATTAAAAAATATGATACTGATATACAGATCAAAAAACAAAAGAAATTTAAAAGAGATGCTCTAGACTATAAAAATGCGCAAGTCTACAAATGGCAAGCCTCAATTGATGAACCCATTGAGAATCTTGATGAGACACTCCTGGATGATAATGAACTGATCCCAGTGAATGAGTCAGATGACAGCTCCATCACCGATCCGATAATACCCAATAGACCCAGGGAATTTACACAAAATATGGGCTATACACCGAGAGGACAACAAGGAAGACCTGCAAATAGAAGGGTCAGATACCAAGAGGATGAATATCAAAGGAGCCCAAACCCCCATAGGTGGAGGTCACAGAGCCGTAACAGGAACCCCCCTAGGTGGAGATCACAGAGCCGTAACAGGAGCCCCCCAGGAAGAAACCAATACCCATATGACCCATACTACCATCAAGGAAGAAATACAAGGGAATATGGGGATTTTCCCAGAGGTGGCCCCAACACCCGTCCACCAGGAAGATGGAGACCAAGGACAGGATACGGAAACCCCGGATGGAGAGGGGGGAATGGCAACCGAGGGGGTACCCAGCCACGACCATCGGGAAGAGGGGAAAATCAAAGAAACCAACCCTACCAAGGTCAGGAAACTTATTCCAATCAATGGAACAGCAGACCATACAACCAAGAGAGAGAAATGGACCAAATACAAAGAGAAAACGCACCAGAGGGTGTAGGGGAGGGCAGAAGAAAACGCCCAAGACAACACTAGGGAAAGGGATATTTAACCTTAGTAATATTCAACTAACTGAAGATGAATTACGCATATTAGATTTAGGCCTTAAATATGCCCCAGAAAAAACTTTAGACCAGTTTGAGGTATACATCGACCTCCAGAAATTTCTTAGAAAACTGAATCTACGCAAATTCTTTTTGAATAACACAGAGGAGCAAGAAATGGAGGCGTCAGAATACACTCAAACTGATCTGAGAAATAACTCCACGTTCAACCCCAATACACCGGGCAACCAATGTATAGGAGCTTTTAAAAAGATGGTGGAGGGGGATTTAAGAAAATTACAGAGGAAATTTAAAAATAAAAATAAAAATGTGTGGAAAACCATTAAGGAGATTGGCAACAAGAATGATGTGATTATCAGACCAGCAGATAAGGGGGGCGGACTGGTAATTCTAAATAAAATAGATTACGAGGAAGAAATGAAAAATCTGCTGAGTGTTGAAAATACCTATAAAAAATTAAAAGGTAACCCGAAAATACGATTCATCAAACAACTGACCAAGTTTGTTAAAAAGGGTGCAACCATGGGGATACTCAATAAGAAGGAGGCAGAGTATTTGGTTTCTAATTCTACAAAGACACCGGTGATCTATTACACTCCCAAGATCCATAAGAGACTGCACAAACCCCCAGGCCGCCCTATTATAAGCGGGATCAACTCCATCTTCTCTCGTCTAGGAGAATATCTGGATACATATCTACAACCTGTTGTTAAAGAGGGAAAATCACACCTTCGTGATAGTCTGCAACTTATTAACGAACTGCAGCATATTGGTGAAGTACAAGATTTATTATTAGCCACCATCGATGTCAACTCATTGTATACCAGTATATCTCAGAGAGATGGCATTATGGGGGTGGAGAAAGCGTTACATCAAAACACCAGGCTCAAACAGCAACAGATCAACTTCATAATAGAAGGGCTAGAAATGGCCATGAAATGTAACTATTTCTGGTATAAAAAAAGCTACTATGTTCAAACTAGGGGCGTGGCGATGGGGGCACGCTATGCACCTAGCGTTGCCAACCTGTTGATGGACTGTTGGGAAGAAGAATACGTTTACAACAGAAACATCTCCCATATTAAGTTATACCGGCGGTACATTGATGATATTATCATCTTATGGGACGGGACGGCGGATAGTTTCCTGAAATTCTTAGAAGAGCTCAATTCTAACAGATACGGCCTTACCTTCACAGGTAAATGTGATAGAGAATGTATAGATTTCCTTGACCTTCAGATTTTTAAAGACGGCCCAATACTACAGACAAGAACACACTTTAAGTCAACGGACCGCAATGGGTACATTCCATCAGCAAGCTGCCACCATCCCAGGTGGAAGTCCAATATACCCAAAGGACAAATGATGAGACTGCGGAGAAACTGTAGTTCAATTGCCGACTATAAAACACAAGCTGATATAATCATAGACCGATTCAAGGAAAAAGGATACAAAGAGCAAAACCTGATAAAATTGAAGGAAGAAGTTCTAAATATGAACAGGAACAACATGCTGGCACCTAAGAAAAAGAACAAGCAAAACAAGCCAGATGTGGCATTCATAACAGGTTTTAACTCACAATATAAGGATCTTGAGCATATAATCAAAAAATACTGGCCGATCTTACAAGAGGACCACGCCCTCTCTAAAATACTAAGGAAAAAACCTAACTTCATCTACAGGCGTGCTCCCTCCCTCCGCCACCATCTTGTGCACAATGTTGTAGACCCACCGCGACCAGTTAATATATGCCCCGAACTTAAGGGCTTTTATAAATGCCAGAAATGCCTGCCCTGCAGGATTAGTCAAAAACAACCAAGACGAAAAATGAGCTTTAAGTCAAGAACTGACTTTAAAGAATACAAAATAAAAGAACTCATCACCTGCAGTACCACCCATGTAACGTATATTATTGAATGCCCCTGCCACCTACAATATGTAGGAAGAACAACCAGACCCCTCAAAGTGAGAATTCGTGAACATATAAACAGGATAAAAACAGGATATGACAAGCATTATCTATCACGCCACTTTAAAGAGGTCCACCACCAAGACCCTAGTGGTCTGATCTTTTACGGTATAGACCTTGTAAAAGATAACTGGAGGGGTGGTAATAAAACTACAGCTATTTCCCAGAACGAAACCAGCTGGATCTACCGTCTGGGATCACTGGCACCCCACGGGTTAAATAAGGACATTGACCTAAATTGCTTCCTGGCTAACCCCTGAATTATATCTCCAGGATAATTATATTGACATCCTCACATACTAATGTCTCCAATGCCTTATTCATTTATTTATTATTTCCATACAGCAATCTCTTCAAGGCCAATACCTATTCCCCCCAAGAGGGTATACACTATTTATTGACATACACATTCACAATCCCTATATTATGATATGTCTTTGCCTGATGTCTCAGCCTATATACCATAGATAATTGACGACCACCTACCTTATACATAGTCAATACACTATTATTTATTTATATTTTTCTCACCTTTATGCGCAGTTGCATCTTTTATATACACTTTCCTATATACCCCCCCTTTTTTGTATTATCCAGATGTAACTTCACAACACCTCTCTAAGAAGGCTAGGAATTTTAGCCTTCACCCAAGTGAAGCCACCTCTAACTAGTATCAACTTGTAGCTATTGAACCCTTTATGGCTACCTTTTGGGATTAGCATTCCCCTATGATTTTTACGTATGCATCTCTAGATGGATAGTTCTACCATGGCCCTAATAAACATACCCAATTATCTGTGCTGGTAATATAGCACATTGTATATATAGATTTTCTCCCATGGCCTGAGCTACCCATGATCAGTTTGGCTGTACCCCTTTAAAACAGGGCTTATGTTAATTGACCTCACGCCTGTGTCTCTAATATATATAAGATTGATACCTAATATTCAACCACCTTACTTTCATTTTATTATGTTTTATATATCTGTTTTTTGATTTCTGTAAAGAACCGCTAGTTAATGGCGCAAGTAGCAGATTAGGTTGCCTGTCTCTATATGTATCGAGTTTTACTGACTGTGGTGATGGCAGACCCGCATAAACACTGTGGATAATATGGCTATGATACAATACGGCCACAGTCAGGATAATAGGGCGTAAATATGCAAATAGGACAAACCCAAGGTTACACCTCCACTACGATCGAATTCGATGGGAATTCCGCATGAAAAATACGATTGGCTACCGCTGTTAGTGGGTGGGGGTTTGCATATTGAAACCTATTATTTAGGCCACCCTCTGCTGGATGCGTGCACCCGCTTCTGAAGACGTATTACGACGAAACACGTGTAAAGCGGATACACGCAGACACGCACGCACTTCCGGTTCTAGCTGGAGTATCAGTGGAACGCACGCCGCTCCCAGGCGATAGCCGATACTTCCTGACATACCCAGTGCAGCGACGGAGCCATGCTAACAGGCTGTTAGCTGCTCCACAGATATCTTTTTGTTTTTAACAAACTTTTATCTCTTTGAGCAACCACCCCCGCTCTAAACCTATTTTTATGTTCATATTTTTTACTATTTTTTATATATTTTTCTGATATACCCTGCATGCTTTTGTGAGTGCTAAATAAACCAAGCACCTATTCCAAACATACCACGCTATGTCAGTGTGTTTTTTTCTCCGGAGGGCTGCTGGTTTTTAAAAAAACAACTACCCACCTTGGATTCGGATAACACACCACTACTACATCTAGGAGGTCCCAAGTACAACTGAGGAACTACGGGAGACCACTGAGCCGTCCGAGGCTGACTACTTTGCACTTTACCCCTGCAGGGGTTAGTGCCTCTGGTAAGTGGGGACCCACAAGGGGGAGCACCGTGAACACTGCGTGCAAGTTCCACTACTGCATACCTGAGCACTCACCTTCACAGGTGCACCTATCACAGCACGGACTTTATCACCCCCTGGATGGCTTTTTTCATATTATTGCTGTAAAAAGTACTTTCACCGCATCCATATTGCTGGATTATATTTTTTCTATATTTTTTCTATATAAGCACATTATTGGACTATTACTATATATACATTTTTTATATATTTTTTATAAGTACCACAATTTTATATTTTGGCTACATGCTTTTCTTTTGTCACATGTATATGTATTTGCATTATTGTTTTACTTATAGCACATTGGAATCTTCACAGGCTAGTTTATAGCCTACCAGTGATATTTGCATATATCCCCACCCCATAACACATATTTATATGTGGTGGGGCATTTTATGTTATAATTTTTTAATATTGTATTTTCACCTAATATTTTGTCGGTATACAGGTCTGGTTTACTTACTGTACTGACCACTACACATCACCTCACACCCATTTGGGTTACTGTTCACAATTATTGCTGTGCCCAGTTGCAGGTAGGGCAGCGCCACTACCCCTCCACACGTTCATCCAGTCCTTTTACTATCTCCTATGGGGATTTGTTTTTGGGGGGCTGCAGCCTGATTATTGAATATTTTTATTACAATTATTCTGATTATTTTATTTATCGGTTTTCCTGGATTTGATTAGACATCTGTCTAGTATCTACTGTCATATATATTAGCCTGGCTAGAGCCTAAGCGCAGATTAACCCCTATTCTACAGATGAAAAAGGACCGCCTGTCCATTTTCATCCAATCCAATCCGCCAGACGGATGGAAAATAGGGTTTACATCCGTCTGAATTTAGCGGATCGGATGTCAGCAGACATGTCACCGCTGACATCTGTCGCTCCATAGACCTGCATAGAGCGTCCGATCAGGTCCACCTAAAAAACTGACAGGTGGACATGAATGGTCCGCCCATCTGAAAGGGGCCTAATTCTGGAATTGCTGCACTTCTCTCTTCTGTCGCTAGGTTACCGGGTATCTGGTGGCATTAGATAAGATAAGGGCAATGCAAGGACAGATTACGAATGAACAGGGTGTCTCAGCCAATGGGCAGAGATATTGTTTGTCCCTTGGCCTGGTGAGAGATTCTATTTGTGTGAGATCAGGTTATCGGGTTCTGTGAGTAGCTGAAGCAAGTACCAGAGCAGTATTCTCACCAACCGGGGACAGTGAAGAATTGGGAAACTTCAGCAGGTGCCAGGCCAGGGACCCAGCCAGCGGAGGTGACACTTACAGAGCAGTCTTGTGTGCCAAGCCAGGGGCCAAGCAGGCCAGTGGGTTGATGCTTGAGGAGTATCTGTGAATGCCAAGCTAGGGACCCAGCAGGGACACGGGGTGACGCTTGAGGAAGATACTATGTGCGAAGGTTGGAAGAGATCAGGGGATCCAGTGACAGTGGATCAGCAAGTCTAGTGAGAGAGAGACTTGGAGCTCAGTGGAGTGAAGATCTACAAGAGGAAATTGTAGAAGAGTGAAGGAGTTTGTTACAACTTCTGTTAGAAGCTGTTATAAGACTGTTGCCATAGGAGACAGCGGTCCTACTCATGCAGATGTGGTGTCTTGCTGATGCCTTTTCCTGCATGGCTGTCTGCCTATAGAAGTCTCGGAGTCTGCCAAATTAACATTGCAACTACTAAAGGGTGTTCTGGTCCTAACCCTCTCTCCCCCAGTTCTGTTCAAGAGGAAATAAATCTCTTTTGCATTCAAGAAGTGTCTGGCGCCCATGAATCTACTTTGCATTACACCCACGTAACCCACTCTACATAGAGGGATGTCAGCTGTCCCTAACTCTGAAGGTCACCATTGGGCTCCAGGGGACCTGGGACCTTGCTACATATACAATCCTATATGCACAGTTGAATCAAAAGAAGGAAAAAACCCCAATAAAGCCTGATAAATATGCCCAGAGGGGGAAAAAATATTGTCTGATGCCACAGGAGGCAATCTGCTATTTCCTTGATCAACTACCCCTGATGTTATCACCTATAAATATAAGTATCCAGTCATATTGTGTGCATTTAGGAAAGAATACAGGTCTTTTTTTAAAACAATATACTGATCTGGATAAAAAACTAGTTATTGAGGGAGTCAATTCCACATTTTCAGAGTTCCTATTGTGCAGAAACCTTTTCATATTTGGAGATTAAATATCTTTTCCTCCAGATTTAAAGAGAGACTCCTTGCCTCTGTGCTGACCTTTTTTTTTGCATCCAGCCACTCTGAGGCATCTGTTGCATTCTCAAAGAAGTGGGCACGTTCCCCGGAGGTGATACAGAGTTTTGCAGGATACAACATTGCGTAGGAGGCCTGCAGCCTTTGCAGGCGCTTTTTAGCATCAGAAAACCGAGACCTGCTCCGCCGTACCGCCGCCGAGAAATCCGGGTAGAAGGAGATCCGTGTCCCGTTAAATTGCACGTTCCTGCGTTCCCTCGCCAGCCGTAGAATAATTTCTCTGTCTCGATAGTTCAGTAGTCACGCCAAAAGCGGGCACGGAGGGTGGCCCGGGGGTAATGGCCTGGTAGGGACTCTATGGGCACCTTCCACTGCATACAGATGGGTAAATGCTTCCTTGCCAAAAACATTGAGTAGCCATTGCTCTACAAATTGAGTCAGATCCCGACCTTCCACCTTCTCAGGCAGCCCTACAATTTGCACGTTATTGCGTCTCAGGCGATTTTCAAAATCCTCTGCACGCAGGTCAACGGCTTTAGCCAAGCGGGTAGTGTCCTGCGATTCTCTAATCATGGCTGGCAGTTTATCCTCAATGTCACTGATCCGACCCTTCGCGGCTGTCGTTCTTTCTCTTATCTTCTGCAGGTCCTGCCTGACCAAGCGGGTTTGCAGATTATTAACTGAGGCTGTGCACTTGTTAATGGCTTTCAGGATAACGGCTAAGGTTGGCTGCTCACCCTCCTCCTCCTCAATGGCTTCCATCTCCTCCATGTCCTCAGCAGCGCTGTCTGTCTGCACCAGCATGGCCGCCACTCCCCACCCCGCCTCACTGTCCTCCACGTTCTCATCACTGCGTCCCGCTCCTGCACCCAACGGGGCCGAGAGGTCAGTCTTTTCAGTCATTTTCAGCGCATAATAGCGCATGTCTTTAGGAGGGTCTCCGGATTTCTCCTTAACTGGTTTGCTCACCCCCTCCTTGGCTCTGTCTCCCCCACGAGCCTTCTGGGCAGAGGACAGAGTGCCGCCATGTTGGAAATCCGACTTCGGACCTTCTCCTCTGTTTCCCCGGGCCATCATTGCCTGTTATCCACCGACAAGGTAAGCAAGGTATGCAGCGAGTATTCCGGTCGTTACTCAGCGCCCAGAGGCGATTCAGTTCGCATGCGTTGCGCTATACAAGTCATTCATTCATACTCGGGCCAGAACCGGGCGAAGTGCACCGCTGGAAATACGATCAATTAGGGGGAAATGTGCGGGAGCTCTGTGCTAAAGCATCTGCTCACATGCCGTGCTGGCCACGCCCCCCTCTGTGCTGACCTTAAAGCGAACAACTCAACACCAAGTTTAGAGGTGAGAGAGGCTGGAGCCAAGATTGACTTTTACTCCAGTGATAGGGACAGCTAACATTATATGAAAGTCTTGACTTTTATTGTAAATGTTTGCACTTTTCGATCTCTCTTTTGGTTAGTGGGACCCCCACCTTTACTTGACAATTATCAATATAGAGGCAGGAGGGGCAGAGTAAAATCAAGTAAGTAAGCCATTATGGAAGACCCTGAAATGTCATTGATGTGCTGTAGTGCTATCCATGGAAAAGATTATAAATATCAATTAGGGTTAGGTAAAAAGATAAATTGTTAATTTTTATGGGGGGTAGATAAGAAAGGTGGATTACTACGTGGCTCCCACACAAAATTGACATCCTTTTTTCCCCACAAGTAGAGCTTTCTTTTGGTGGTATTTGATCGCCTGTGCGGTTTTTATTTTTTGCGCTATAAACAAAAAAGAGCGACAATTTTGAAAAAAATACAATATTTTTTACTTGTTGCTATAATAAATATGCCAATTAAAAAAAACACATTTTTTTTTTTTCAGTTTAGGCCGATACGTATTCTTTTACATATTTTTGGTAAAAAAAAAAAAAAATCGCAATAAGCGCAAAAGTTATAGTGCCTACAAAATAGGGGACAGAATTATTATTTTTTATTATTTTTTTTTTACTAGAAATGGCGGCGATCTGCGATTTTTATTGGGACTGCGACGTTATGGCGGACACATCGGACACTTTTTTGGCGCCATTCACATTTATACTGCAATCAGTGCTATAAATATGCACTAATTACTGTATAAATGTGACTGGCATTGAAGGGGTTAACACTAGGGGTTGAGGAAGGGGTTAAATGTATTCCCTGCATAGTGTTCTAACTGTAGGTGGAGGGGGGTGACTGGGGGAGGTGACCGATCTGTGTCCCTATGTACAAGGGACACAGATCGGTCTCCTCTCCAGAGACAGGACGTTGTCTCTGTGTGAGCCGGCAATGAGAGATGATCTCATATGTTTACATATGAGATCATCTCTCATTGGCCGCACAGATCGCATCGCAAACGGCCACTCTGATTGGCCGTTCACGGCGATCTGTAATTGACTGTGTCCAAGGCACACGGCCAACACAGAGTTTCCCCGCTGTGCGCTCTGGAGCGCGCGTGGGGAACGCCCAAAGGGGCGGACGTCAATTGACGTCCAGTTGGATATTCAGGTCCATGCTGTAGCCATCATTCGGCTATAGCGCGAGCCTCAAGAAGTTAAGGAAGATGGATTGATAGTGTTTATGGTAGTGGGTAAATTATGTGGATTATGAATATTTATGGTGGTAGGTAAGAAAGGTTGATTATGAATATTTAGAGAGGTGAGTAGGGAAGGCAAAGGTGAATATTTATAGGAGGGAAAATGGCTAATTGGGCCCAAGACATTAATGGCTGTGTGTTGAGTCATTTTGAGGGGACAGAAAATGTACACTGTTATACAAGCTGTATACTCACTACTTTACATTGTAGCAAAGTGTAATTTCTTCAGTGTTGTCACATGAAAAGATATAATAAAATATTTACAAAAATTTCGAGTAGTGTCCTCATTTTTGTGAGATACTGTATTTGATTGGCATAAGGAAAGTACATTTGGATTGTCAATAATTAAAAAGGGGTTGGGTAAAATGGAAGGGGAATATCTTTGATTGTACATTAGCAGGTGAAACATTTTCCCTTTATACCCACACCAATCACAGCCAAGTCCTTCCAAACAAACACTGCAAGGCAGAACACGTATCAATGCAAAATGTGTGCACATATCCCCATTGATTTTCTAAACCGCCCCAGAGATTCTATTGTTCTTTTGGTTATTATACTTGTATGTTTTTCCACATTCCTTGCGGCGCACAGATGTCCACAGATTTCAATTACAGTCACATACACAATAAGAGAGGAAGAATATGATCAGATTTGAGTTCAAGTGCTAAGAGGTAAATCGTACGTGCCATGTGATATATAAAAATGACTGCAAGTGATGCTCTATGTACAGGGGCAGATTGAGGCACACTTCACTAAAACATTTTGTAGTTAAACTCATCCACCGGATACATCTTAACTACTGAGTGACATTTATACTGATCCTAGCTTTCACCATGTGTGGCTATCCTCCCCGTTCAAAAATTGCCTTTATTTTCTGTATGGCCCACAATCTGCACAGAAACCAATCAGCTGCAAGATTTTTTTTTTCTGGCAAAGCTTAAATGAACAAGCTGAATTTAGAAGCTGATTGGCTACCATGTACAGCTTCACCACATTTTGCGCTCTCTGGTGTTAGTAAATAAACTCCTATGTGTTCATAGTCTTATGAAACGGCTGTTTAGTTAAGAGGTTGGCAATCTGCAAGG
Organism: Rana temporaria; assembly: GCF_905171775.1. NCBI lineage: Eukaryota > Metazoa > Chordata > Amphibia > Anura > Ranidae > Rana > Rana temporaria. The sequence goes on from NC_053490.1 coordinate 58,360,206, forward strand.
TAAAGTAGGAACTGGCCAGAGAGGGATCACTTTGACACAGTTATACAGGAAGAAGAAAACAAAAGGCGCCTCCAGGTTAAAACGTTAGTGAAGCTTTTATTACACAAATAACAGTGTAAACTTACATTATAAAATCTTGAAATCCGGTAAGGAGATAACTGGATCAGATGCTGAGGGAGGAGGGTTAGAGGGACGTCTATCCGGGCTAGTTGTTTGTGCTGTTTTTTTTCTCCGAGGACACTCCTATACCTGTCCGTTCTTTTGCTGTGAGACAGCTGGTCCGGAGGGGTAGTGGAAACGAGGCCCGGAGCGCAGCGTAGGCCGCGGTGACGTCACCAAGTGCGACGACGTTTCGAAGCTGGCGCCGTCGGATGACTGAACGCGCTTCTTTCTCAAGCATGGGGAAGGACGTGGAGGAAGTCTATTTGTAAGTATTTAGACATGCGCCATCTTGTGGATAAAAATAGGAACTGATCCTTATTTTGAGAAAAAACACATAAAAAGATAAACGCTGGAGGTTGGCATTTGGGCTTGTTTCCAGTGACAAAAAAAATATAATAAATATAAATGAAAAACATACTAAATATATCTCTGGAATACCTAGGGAAATACAGGAATACCATTGATAAGTAGATAGATAAAACACTTCTCTTTAAAGAGGTATGCATGTCTATGGATAGTCAATATGTTAAAGGAAAATAAACATTTAGCTTTAATTTAATAAAAGAAAATATGTATATATATCAAGGATGGTAGAAGTTTATATTTAAATCTGAATGTCAATCTATTATTTAAATAAAGCATTTTAGTGTCATTTTTAAAAAATGCATTAATATTGTGATTGATTCCGTGTCTATTAATGTCTACGATTAGAAAGATTATATGGATGGACTTTTTGAGTAGATTAAAGGAGAGTGGAAATTTCCAACATTTCATTTATACCACCTGGCGAAAGGGTTTCTAAGGTGTATATCCAGTATGTCTCACGTTCGCATAGTTTGAAAAACCTTTCAGCTTCAGTAAGGTTTTTAGGGATCTGTTCCAAAACCCATACTTCAAGTTTATCAGTACAACTTTTATGGAATTTGGCAAAATGTTAGGGAACACTATGTTTATCTATCCCGCCTTCTATCTTTCTGCGGTGTTGACCGAACCTTTGCCTAAGTGGGCGTATATTGCGGCCCACGTAGAGCAAGTGGCAAGGGCAACGAAGGCAGTAGACGACGTGATCAGAAAAACAATTATAAAATTCAGTGAAAGTGTACATTTTTCCTTTATCAGTGAAGTTTTTTGGCCATGTTTTACAAAACTACACATTTTGCATAGGGCTTTTTTACATTGAAACATGCCTAACAAAGGTATTAAGCAGGACTGATGTAATTGATTAGGGATAATAGATTTTAATTTGCTTGGAGCTATTTTATTTTTTATGTTAGGCGCTCTCCTATATGTTACTTTGGGCAATTTTGGTAGTATAGTTTTGAGATGTATATCCTCCAAGAGGATGGGCCAGTGTTTTTTTAGGATTAGCCTCTGAGTTCTGATCATTCGGCCCGTTTTATCACCAGGTTCCACCGAGATCATAAAAAGATGGAACTAATCCTAAAAAAACACTGGCCCATCCTCTTGGAGGATATACATCTCAAAACTATACTACCAAAATTGCCCAAAGTAACATATAGGAGAGCGCCTAACATAAAAAAATAAAATAGCTCCAAGCAAATTAAAATCTATTATCCCTAATCAATTACATCAGTCCTGCTTAATACCTTTGTTAGGCATGTTTCAATGTAAAAAAGCTCTATGCAAAATGTGTAGTTTTGTAAAACATGGCCAAAAAAACTTCACTGATAAAGGAAAAATGTACACTTTCACTGAATTTTATAATTGTTCTTCTGATCACGTCGTCTACTGCCTTTGTTGCCCTTGCCACTTGGTCTACGTGGGCCGCACGATACGCCCACTTAGGCAAAGGTTCGGTCAACACCGCAGAAAGATAGAAGGCGGGATAGATAAACATAGTGTTCCCCAACATTTTGCCAAATTCCATAAAAGTTGTACTGATAAACTTTAAGTATGGGTTTTGGAACAGATCCCTAAAAACCTTACTGAAGCTGAAATGTTTTTCAAACTATGCGAACGCGAGACATACTGGATATACACCTTAGAAACCCTTTCGCCAGGTGGTATAAATGAAATGTTGGAAATTTCCACTCTCCTTTAATCTACTCAAAAAGTCCATCCATATAATCTTTCTAATCGTAGACATTAATAGACACGGAATCAATCACAATATTAATGCATTTTTTAAAAATGACACTAAAATGCTTTATTTAAATAATAGATTGACATTCAGATTTAAATATAAACTTCTACCATTCTTGATATATATACATATTTTCTTTTATTAAATTAAAGCTAAATTTTTATTTTCCTTTAACATATTGACTATCCATACACATGCATACCTCTTTAAAGAGAAGTGTTTTATCTATCTACTTATCAATGGTATTCCTGTATTTCCCTAGGTATTCCAGAGATATATTTAGTATGTTTTTCATTTATTATTATTATTATTATACTGTACAGGATTTATATAGCGCCAACAGTTTGCGCAGCGCTTTACATCAGGGAAGACAGTACAGTCACAATACAATTCAATACAGGAGGGATCAGAGGGCCCTGCTCGTTAGAGCTTACAATATTTATTATATTTTTTTTGTCACTGGAAACAAGCCCAAATGCCAACCTCCAGCGTTTATCTTTTTATGTGTTTTTTCTCAAAATAAGGATCAGTTCCTATTTTTATCCACAAGATGGCGCATGTCTAAATACTTACAAATAGACTTCCTCCACGTCCTTCCCCATGCTTGAGAAAAAAGCGCGTTCAGTCATCCGACGGCGCCAGCTTCGAAACGTCGTCGCACTTGGTGACGTCACCGCGGCCTACGCTGCCCTCCGGGCCTCGTTTCCACTACCCCTCCGGACCAGCTGTCTCACAGCAAAAGAACGGACAGGTATAGGAGTGTCCTCGGAGAAAAAAAACAGCACAAACAACTAGCCCGGATAGACGTCCCTCTAACCCTCCTCCCTCAGCATCTGATCCAGTTATCTCCTTACCGGATTTCAAGATTTTATAATGTAAGTTTACACTGTTATTTGTGTAATAAAAGCTTCACTAACGTTTTAACCTGGAGGCGCCTTTTGTTTTCTTCTTCCTGTATACATGTTTGGAGTCCCTGCTCTGGTCTCCCCTGCTTTGAAAGGCTTGCCCTGGGACAGCGTTTTTGGGACAATCAGCTCTACACAGAACAGTGTCTCTTCCTCCATGATCCACTGCATCACTAACTACTCCCAGGTTTTACTATTTATTTTTTATTTTTCATCTTCATTTTTAATTTTTGTTCTAATATATATATATTTTTTTTAAATCTTTTTTTGTAATAAGGATTCATATCCTATCCAGCGGACTTAATTCTACCCCTGTGTCATTTATTTGCAGCGCCACAATTTTCTTTGTTAACTTTGACACAGTTGGCTGTCTTAAACATGCACTGCAATATATGAAAACTAAGCGTAGCGCCTGTGTACTTTTCAGTACAGGTGCTATGTCAAATTTAGTGGGATGAGAGATTTATTTGCTCTCATCCATGTTGATCTGTTTAAATTCGGCTGTTGCCAGCCCTGAATTGTCCTGTGGGTCATTCTGTGCTCCAGAGATGTAGTTTCATCTCTGGATGACAGGTGGCGCCAGAGGGGTCCAGGTGGAGGCGCCCTTTCTCCAGCAGCCAATTAGAGGAGTGTTTCCCTTGCGGGGCATGCTGGGGGAGGGTATTTCTGTGGCATACGCCATTTTTCAGGGTTCTTCGCGGGTTCCTGGTTCCAGGTGCGGCACCCACCTTTAGGGTTTGCGCACATCACGGGCCCCGGCGATATGGCCTACCAGGCCGGGCGCACGTGCTACGCAGAGTTTCTGACTCTGGGCCCTCATGGCCCGGAGCAACTGATGCTGCCAAGGGGCCCCAGTGACTTACTGGGTCCCCCATCTCCATTAAGAAGATCCCAAGCGAGTTGTGCTGTTCGGTGCGGAGTCGGTCTGAGGTGAACCCGGAGGCAGGTGATCCAATAGGGCTTAGACGAACCATCGGGGATCTGGGTGATCAGACACTGACAGGTTGTATGCTGCAAACTGTCAGTCGGTGGCCCCAAATATAACAAGTCTACCTGAGGAAGATTCAGGCAAAATTGTGTTTACTGGGAGGATTCGCTCTATCATCCATGTCCATGAGTATTGGGCCGGTGGCAGAGGCCCTTTACTAATCTTAATTTAACCAGAGCCAAGTCGGTGGCAGATACTTGTTCCTTCCCAGCAGTTCCGAGTGACACTCTGGCTGCCAGGCCTGTGAGAGGGACCCGTCCAGGGGCACTATACCCACTCCGGCTGGAGTGGCGACGAAGCAAGAATAATCATTGGAGGCAGGACTGCTTCTCTTATCCATAGCCTGAATCTGCAAAGTTCTCTCCTTTTCACCAACCTATCCTATCTACTTCAAGTCTGACTGTTGGTCATGTTTGACCCAAAATAAAGGCACAGAAAACATCAACTAATCGTCTGGACATTCTGTCAATGCTCTCGTCATCGTCATTTACCCTAGACACATCACAGAGGTAACACAACTATGCCGATCCCAAATCTAACCAGCGGCTCCTGAGGGGGTAGCGCTACATAAGAATCCCCATTTTTTTTTTTTACCAAGAGCCTGCTATGATAAAAGTCTGGTTAACATGTGGTTACACCTCCTTAGTATATTATGTGTTTTATATATATATATGTCTGTTCTGGAAACTGTCCAAATACACTTTTCAAATATGTGTTTTATATATAGAAGCAATTTGGGTTAGTGTCCTGACTGGGATTTAAACTAAGGATCCCTGGGGTGCAAGGAAGTATATATATTTTTTGCTTTTAGAGTTCTTTTTGGTATGTAACCACGAGCAGGGCTACTGAGAAATGGAGGAGAGGAGACATTGCCAAATAAACCATAGACTGTTTGTTTTCCCTCTTATACTCATGGACAACGTCATTGCATTATTTCTTGCTTCTAGAGGAAGATTGTTCTTCCTGTATTGAAGCAGTGGATTTTGGGATTTGCAGTCCCGCAACTAAAATTTACTGAAACTCCCAGTGATCTGGAACAACAGGGAACTCTGGGAGAGTCTATCAATTATACAATAATGCATTACTAATCTAGATAGGGACACACAAAATAAAAAAATTGTGCGTGGAGATCAGATTGACCTCACTGGTGCACCTTGTGGTGGGCGTGGTCCTGTTGGGAGCATGTATGCTCCTTCATCAGGCCATGGGTAGGGTCTACCCGGTTTCCCATTAAGGAGGAACGCCGACCATCCAGCCAGCTGCAGCAAGGACTTAATGTACATCTACATTGATGAGCGCTAATCTTTTTACCTTTGTGAGTTGCCACTTTGTTGCTTTCATTAAAGTGCTTACCTGCTACTGTGGTGGAGGTAAATAAAATGAATATTTTTGTGTTATGAATAGAGCTACTCAAATGTTGATGGAGTTATTATATATGGGTATCACAATAGTGTTTATTGTCCTTGAAAAGATTTGTCAGATATTGTTTTAAAGACACAGTACATTACAGCGTTGGAGTAGAGACAAGAGAGAGAGCTATTGAAATCAAGCGCAGATGTCATCCCCTCCTCACTCCTTGTTCTCCAACCCCTCCTCCTCCTTCTCCCCCTTCTCCTCATTTCAATTAAGAAACTTTGTGATCAGAGAACTGTTATACCATATATGGCCAGACCCTTGCAGAGCTGACCAAGGGCCCCTGTACAATGAACATTGCACAAAGGATATTACATGTGTTCCACGCTGCCAAGAACAGACGTCACAGGGGGGTGGGTAAATGGGAGTGAGTTATACAAGCTAACCAATCTGAATGCATATGTTTTGTGATGTCATATTGTTTTTAAAAGTACCAATAAAGTGGGTTCGGTCTCTCTTTGCTGGATGGACACCGAAAGGAACAGAGCTCTCTCTTTCTCAGTTCTCTGTATGCTTTCATGAATTTGGATCAAATGGCAGAATGGGTTTCGTCCTGAGAAATTGTGTCAGGGTCATCATTGTCACTACATTTAGCTGGCGCTACCTTTTCTTCTCTTCCCATTGCAGAATATCTTTGGCCTGTTGGACTTTTGATTTTTCTAAGACTGTTTTTAGGCTGCTATATTCTTTACTGCTCCATCCAGTGACTTGTTGTTACCTGTTTCAAACTGCCTATTTATTATAAACTATGTTAAATTTGCCTTCTTCTATAATATCATTTGACTGTGAACTGCTATAAACTGATTGTCTCTATTATTAACCGGAACAACTTCAAATTACGCAATACAACATTGAAGTTCATGTTCATAGCCTTTACTGTCTGCTGGGTACTGTTGGAGACAAGGTTACTGAACAGTGTCTACCAATTAATGTCTGAACCTATAGTGTCAGAAGGGTAGAGGTGTTTGCAAGGTCAGGGTAGTTCTAGAGGGCAAACATCACTCAGTGCCCTCATGGGGGTAGCGCTACAGGTGTAATACTCAGAATATAATTGTGTCATTTTTTAGTTGTAATACTATTGTATGTCTTATTATGGGTGTCAAGCTATTTAATAAATGAAGAGCTGCATGTGGTGATTTTTAGATTAAAAATATAGTATTGATTTTGGCAGACTATGCTTGCTTGGTAGGTCGTTTAGTACTAAGCGGTATGAGACGTGTGATACTACACGCATTATCTCTACTCATTCTCACACATTTACATATCACACATTTTGAGGTCACAATTCAGCTACCGTATATCCGGACTTACTTCCTGATTCACACAACCATTGCTACTATTATATTTGTTGTTCATCAGTTTTTACATCAGTTTTTTTACATCCACTTAACCACGTAACATTTTTGGTTTACTTGATGAAAAAATTATTTTAGTCCTGAAGATTACTTAAAACCTCCCAATCATTATATATTTTCTGAAAACAGGCACCGCCTAGAGAATACATTTGGAGTAGTTCCACATTTTTATTTTGCATATTAGCACAACGATTTATAAAAATACAACATTTCATAAAAAAAATAAATTAAAAGTTCAATAGTTTGTGTTCACACAAACACAATAGTTTACCCATTTTTAGTAAAATATAAAGGATGACGTACCAAGTAAATAGATATCCAACCTGTCAAGCATTAAAATTGCATGTACATGTGAACCTTTTTTTTCTTTTATGTAGGCATCCCAACGATTGCATTTTTATATGTATGTCTTAGAGCTGCACTATTCTGGATAAAATGAGAATCAAGATTTTTTTTGCTTAGAATAAAGATCACGATTCTCTCACGATTCTTGCTGCGTAACATCATCTTTCACATTATACAAAAAAATTGGGCTAACTTTACTGTTTAGTTTTTCTTTATTCACTGAAGTGTGTTTTTCCCCCAAAAAATTGCGCAGCCTTTCAAACAACACCGTGCTGCAGCTCAGTTTCAGGGTCTTGGCAATCTCATTATAGCCTAGGCCATCTTTATGTAAAGCAACAATTTTTTTTTCAGATCCTCAGAGAGTTCTTTGCCGTGAGGTACCATGTTGAACTTCCAGTGACCAGTATGAGAGAGTCAGGCCTCGTACACACGACCAGTTTCCTCGGCAGAATTCAGCTTCCGACCGAGTTTCTGGCTGAATTCTGCCGAGGAAACTGGTCGTGTGTACACTTTCGGCCGAGGAAGCCGACGAGGAGCTCGGCGAGGAAATAGAGAACATGTTCTCTATTTCCTCGTTGTTCAATGGGAGCTCCTCGGCGGCTTCAGGGCTGAACTGGCCGAGGAACTCGATGTGTTTGGCACGTCGAGTTCCTCGGCCGTGTGTACGAGGCTTCAGAGTGATAACACCAAATTTAACACACCTGCTCCTCATTCACACCTGAGACCTTGTAACACTAACGAGTCACATGACACCGGGGAGGAAAAGTTGATAATTGGGCCCAATTTGGACATTTTCACTTAGGGGTGTACTCATTTTGTTGCCAGCGGTTTAGACATTAATGGCTGTGTGTTGAATTATTTTGAGGGGACAACAAATTTACACTGTTACACAAGTTGTACACTCACTACATTACATTGTAGCAAAGTGTAATTTCTTCAGTGTTGTCACATGAAAAGATATAATAAAATATTTACAAAAATGTGAAGGGTGTACTCACTTTTGTGAGATACTGTGTATAATGTTTGGGGGTTCCAAGTCATTTTCTATCAACAAAAATACTGATTTTAACTTGCAAGCAACAAGTGTCATAAAAATAGTCTTTAGTGGTTAAACTGAACTCATTTACAGACCAAAGTTTATTCCTTTGATCTAAAAGACACAAAAGATACAATGTATCTCTTCTATTCTCTATCTCTCTGCGCTGTGGAATGTCTTTTTTGACAGCTCTGGCTCTTCACTGTTTATATATAATCGGGGAAATGCCAATTAAGAGGGTGGTTAAATCGAGATTGTGTTAACAATTATTCGTGCAGCTCTAGTATGCCCACGTATGTGGGGGTGGGAAGGCTCAATTTTTTTCTGTTTTTGTTTTCTTACTTTTCATGTGTTTTTTTTACTTATTATTTTATTGCTATCACATAGGGGACCAATAGTTCCCTATGTGATAGCAAATACGTAAAAAGGGCCTCTTTGAGGGGGGGGGGTGCAGTGTGTGCAAGGAGAGGACAGGAGAAAAGCAGTATACACAGTGAGGGGGCTTATTGGAATCTGTACAGACTCACTGTCATTGTCGGCTTTTAAGTGTAATTGTCGGCTCTTTGTTTTCTATACTTCATAGCGCCAAGAAGGAGCTGTCATTAGGGCCCTAGTATAATTTAAACAAGAGGGCGGGCTCATCTAGTGACATCATCTGGTAAACTTTGTTTAATTTTGTGGTGTGCCCGAATGACAGCTCCTTCTCAGCGCTATGAAGTATATATATAAAAAAAAAAGAGCCAACAATTACACCTAAAAGCAGACAATGACAGTCAGTCTGTGCAGACTGCCCCCTCACTGTGTGGGGACAGACCCCACAAATCAGATAGGTAGCAAGACCATAAATGTCTAATTGGTGGAGCCATTGACCTCGACCGGTTTCGCGGTAGTACCGCTTCTTCAGGAGGATTCTAGGAAATATGGGCAGAATCTGCCCATATTTCCTAGAATCCTCCTGAAGAAGCAGTACAACCGCAAAACCGGTCAAGGTCAATGGCTCCACCAATTAGACATTGATGGTCTTGCTACCTATCTGATTTGTGGGGTCTGTCCCAAATGTTTTTTATATTGTATTTTGTCAAATAAATATTATTTTATTTTTATCTTTATAGTCTCTTATCAGTGCCTTGAACGTCCCAATTTCCCTTTCCCCTTGTTGACCTGTGATGTTTGATACTAATCGGCCTCAAGCAGCCTTTTGGTCCTCATTTATCAGGCCCTACTCTCAGCTTCTAGGATGTGCTTAGATTTTCTAAAAGACAGATCGTAAATATTGATCTCAGTTTAAAACTATGGATGCCATTGTTGACCTCTCCTATATAAAAATGCTAGTTGCCTGGCTGTCATGCTGACCCTCTTACTTCAATACTCTGAATCACTGAACAAGAACAAGTATACATTAGAGATTTCTAAATGTTCTCTGACTTTCTTGCTAATGATCAAACTAGTGGGAATATATTCAAACTAGTGGCCATGGTAACAGCCCACAAAGAAGATGGCATTGGCAGCTCCAAATTTCTATCATGATAACATTCCTTTGAATACATATTTAAAGCAGAACTATATTTACCTTGGCAGACATTCCAACCTGTAAAAACAAATTTCAGGGAAGTGGCAAACTCATTTCAGGGAGGTGGCGCAACATTTGGGTAGTGGACAGTGTCAGTAGATCTGTGGACGGTGTCAGTAGTTTTTTGTTTTTCTTATTTTATCTATTTTCATCTCCAATTTTGTTGTTTATTCTTTTTTTTATGTTTTGATATTTTTTCACAGTGCTTCTGGGGAAGGGACTGGGGGGTATGTGGCAGTGGACAGTGTCAGTAAGGGAGTGGATGGTGTCAGTAGTTTTTTATTTTTACGTATTGATTTTTTTTTACAATTTTATGTGTTTGACATTTTTTTCAACATAGGGAAGTCTGTTGATTTGTTTACAATTTAATTTTTCTTTTTCACAATGCTTTTTGGGGGGAGGCTGTTGGGGCAGTGGACAGTGTTGTAGGGTAGGGGGAGTGGTGTCAGTAGTTTTTTATTTTATATATTGTTTTACAATTTAATTTTTTTCCAATTTTTTTTTTTTTTATATTTATTGCATTTTTTTTAACATCCTTGTTGGGGATTTGGCTTTGGTCTAAACAGACCCCTGAGATCTCCCCTTTGAGACAGAGAAATGGGCTGAGGACACAGATTTCACAGTCTTTCTCAGCACTGAAGATGAATGGACAGGAGACAGAGGCTCATGTGCATTCATAAACTGAAGCAGAGTAAACACAATTTACTCTGCTCAGTTTTCACAAGACACAGGAGTGATCGGTAGCAATCGATCACTGTGTCTAATTTAGAAAAGGAAGGGGCCAGTAAATTACATATTTACCAGTCCCGCCCTCTGCTCTCCATCCTGACAGTGACATCCCCACAGCTGGCAGGAGAGCATAGGATGGTAGCTGGCTGCGGAAGACAAGGGGGGGCCGGAGAAGGATTGGGGGGCGGGGACAGAGGATAGGAGACCAGAGGAGTGGCTGGAGGAGCACAAGGAAACAGCTGGGAATGATCAGTATGGCGGGAGGGACAACTGTGAGCACTGATCTCTCTGTATAGCTTTTTAGATGACAGCCGCAGGAGGGAGAGGAGGAGAAGTGTCTGTCGACTAAAAAGCTATACAGGGAGATCGGTGGTCACAGCTTTCCCTTCCGCCACACCGATCATACCTGGCTGTGAACCAGGGGACCATCCAGGATCAGTCCTGCAGTCGGGATGTCGCGAGGCATTTGCGGGTCTCAGGAAGCCGCAACCAAAATGCGGGAGACTCCCGAACCTCGTGGGAGATTTGAGACATCTGCCTTGGCTCCAGCAATGTGGCGCCCTGGAGCTCCCCACCAGCCACTGACATATTTGAGTGGCTGGCTTCTAGGTATCAGTTGGCAGCCGCTTTCATTGGCTGGGCTAATATGACATCACTCCCAAGCATGTGCAAGAGTTCAGTCAGCTTTGGCATTGTCAGATTTGTACAGCGAGCAGCTCAATGTACAGGGGCAGATAGTCAGATAGGTAACTTTAATGATGAATAGACAAAGCATGTCTCTTCTGCATTAAAAATCCTAAAATCCTGCCTGTGCGCCTAGTTTTTACATAAAGTTCCACTTTTCCACTTTAAGAATAACTTTGCACAGTTATCCTTTTATCCCCCCTCCCCTCCTGCCGAAGCCTTGTCCACATCCTTACAAGATGAATGCTGTACAACTCAAAAGGAGCTGCACAACCGCTGCTGCAAACTGCCTGGCCAACCTTTTACCTCTTTTGCCACATGTTCTAGGAAAATACAATTAACTCCCAGTTAATCCGATGGAGAGGCTGTTTGTTATGATTCCCATAAATAGATGGCCTCTTTATAGGGACAAATTCGATTTGTGCAGAAGAAGCAAAGGATTGGCTAAACATGTTGCCCTTATGACTGTGCAGCTTGCAAGAACATGGAAAGGTAAGTATAAAACTCTAGGGTTGTTCTTGTTGGAGGGGAGTAACATAAAGAATATCTTTACAAAGGTATAGTTAACCTTTAACTATGGCAGCAGACAGATACATAATAATAGTGGTACCCTTGCTGTTCCTTTAAGATATCCCATCTTGCATACACGAGAGCCTGGGAGCAAGCATTTTTTTTTTCAATTACTGGATTGATCTATTAGTGTATGTGGAATCAGCGCTGTGCCCTACCAAAGTTGCAGCTTATAAATGATTCCTCTGCAAGGCAATGGGACCCTGGGGAAACGACTTATCAGTCACTGTTATGTTTCTTGAAATTGACTTCAGTTACATGACTGACATCTTATTCCCCAAGTAGTTTGTTCAGCCATTTTCTTTGTTAGATTTCATGATTCACACAATGGTTTTTATACAGGGCATATACATTTTGCTGTGCAAGTGGAGTAATGTTTGTTACAGCCTTATTATTCAGAAAACATCTTTGTTATAAGCATTGGGGGCCAATGATTTAAGTTTTACAATATGCAAACTAGTATTAATTCTTGCTCAATCCACACCAATCCAGAACAGTTTTGACACAATCTGATCATGTAAAGACATAAAATAATCACAGGAGGCAAATGCTGAGAATTATGATATCATTTGGGCAGGTAGGAAAACTGTATCACCTACTATTCTCTACTCATTAAAGCAACTGTGGTCCACAGCAACTTCAATTGCAGCACTTGACATCACCCAAAGGCCTCACATAATTTTTAGTGTATGTAATGCCACAAACAAATGTCAGACGGTGGACATAACACAGAACAAAGTGAGAAACTGTGGACAAGCTACAGGAGATGGTCAGAGATTGTGGTCATGAAACAGGAGTTGGTCAGAAACTGCAGACATGATCAGGGCCCTGTTAGAAATCTTGAGGCCCCATTCAGCCTACCTGATGGGGCCCCGTTTGACCCACCCTTGGCCCTACCCCCAGTCCCTTCCCTGTCCCGAGGAAAGCAAAGCATATACATAGGATCACTACGCCAGGGAAGGCAGCCAGCTGGAACTATAATTAAGCAGAAAAAGCAGAGGTGAATGTTCAAATATCAGACACCATGTCCCTTAATTGAAAGAAAAAAAAATGGGGGAAGAAAGAGGTCACAAGCCTCGGGACTTTGTGGGTGTCAGTGGGGTAACAACCAGAAATTACTGATGAACCAAAATGAAAGTTTAAAATAACTTTATTACAAAAGGTAAAGATAAAAAAATCATAAAACACATCCTAAGTTAACTGTTCCTCAAAATGCAGCAGTTGAACAGACAATACCAATTTTCTCTACATGTTTCGCTCAGAAGAGCTTCTTCAGGAGATTAAATCATGGCGTCTATTGTGCTACAGGTAACAAAGAGAAAAGGAAATGAATACTCACCTAGAACATTAACCACTTCTCTACTTTGGGTGTTTTTCAGATTTGGCGTTTACAAGACTAAAACATTTTTTTTTGCTAGAAAATTACTTAAAACCCACAAACATTATATATTTTTTTTCTAATACCATAGAGAATAAAATGGCGATCATTGCAATACTTTTTGTCACACCATATTTGCGCAGCGGTCCTACAAGCGCACTTTTTTTGGAAAAAAATCACTTTTTTGAATTAAAAAATAAGACAGCAATACATTTGGCCCAATTTTTTTATATATTGTGAAAGATAATGTTACGCCGAGTAAAATGGTACCCAACATGTCACGCTTACAAATTGCGCCCGCTCGTGGCATGGCGTCAAACTTTTACCCTTAAAAATCTCGATAGGCGACGTTTAAAAAATTCTATAGGTTGCATTTTTTGAGTTACAGAGTAGGCCTAGGGCTATAATTATTGCTCTTGCTCTAACGATCGCGGCGATACCTCACTTGTGTCGTTTGAACACCGTTTTCATATGCGGGCGCTACTCACGTATGCGTTCGCTTCTGCGCACAAGCTCGTCGGGACGGGGCGCTTTAAATTTTTTTTTTTTTTTTCTTATTTATTTTTATATATTTTATTATTTTTTACACTGGAAAAAAAAAAATGATCACTTTTATTCCTATTACAAGTAATAGTAATAGAAAAAAGCATGACAGGTCCTCTTAAATATGAGATCTGGGGTCAAAAAGACCTCAGATCTTATATTTAGACTAAAATGCAAAAAAAAAAAAAAAAAATTGGAAAATGTCATTTTTTCAAATGACAAAAAAAAAAATGTTTCTTTAAGAGGCTGGGCGGGACTGACGTTTTGACGTCACTTCCGCCCAGCCGAGCTATGGGGACGGGCGAAGGAGATTTTTCCTTCAGTCTCGTCCCCGCCCAGCTCCCGAACGGTCGCGATCTCCTCCGCCGCTACCGACGGCTCCGGTAAGCGGCGGAGGGCGCGGGAGAGCGGCGGGAGGGGGGGGCCCCTCTCCCGCCACCGATAACGGCGATCTCGCGGCGCATCTGCCACGGAGACCGCCGTTATCGTTACCAGAACCGCTGACAGTAAAGATAGATACCTCGGTTGTGGCAGCAGCTGCTGCCGTTACCGAGATATGTATCTTTAAAGTGCCGCCGTATAAAGTCGTACAGCGGTCTGGAAGTGGTTAAGAATAATATATAATGTTACATATTGGGATACACAAAATAAATATGCAGTTTACATCAAAAAGGTATACATAAGAGTCAAAATAAGGGGCATGGAAACACAGTTTTCAAATTAGATGGGGATGATGTGGCAAGGAACTTACGTAACACTATTCGATATTAACAAATGGAATATAAACAAAATATAATAGTACCAGTGGCGGCTGGTGAAGTTTTTGGATGGGGGGGCGCAAGACTCCGCCCCTCCACGTTGGTCCCTCCCACTTCTAATAAGCCACATCCCTTATAGAATCCACCCACTCCGTCCCCTGTATTCCACTTGCTTCCACTCATAGTGTCAGGAGTATACAGCTCAGCGTCACAGGACAGAGTATATAGCCCCAGCATCACAAATCATGGTATATAGCGCAGCCTTACAGATCGGCGCAAACAAACTAAAAAATTACACTGTTAGTAATGAAGGACTCTAAATAGGCAGGAGATTACCAAGACTGCGGACATACTGCATTCGATTACCAGAGACTGCGGACATACTGCATTAGATTACCAGAGACTGCGGACATACTGCAGGAGATTACCAGAGACTGCGGACATACTGCAGGAGATTACCAGAGACTGCGACATACTGCATTAGATTACCAGAGACTGCAGACATACTGCATTAGATTACCAGAGACTGCGGACATACTGCAGGAGATTACCAGAGACTGCGGACATACTGCAGGAGATTACCAGAGACTGCGACATACTGCAGGAGATTACCAGAGACTGCGACATACTGCATTAGATTACCAGAAACTGCAGACATACTGCAGGAGATTACCAGGGACTGTGGATATACTGCACAAGATTACCAGAGACTGCGGACATACTGCACAAGATTACCAGATACTGCGGATATACTGCATAAGATTACCAGAGACTGCGAACATACTGCACTAGATTACCAGAGACTGCGGACATACTGCATTAGATTACCAGAGACTGCGCACATTCTGCATTAGATTACCAGAGACTGCGGACATACTGCATTAGATTACCAGATACTGCGGACATACTGCACAAGATTATCAGAGACTGTAGACATACTGCATTAGAGAACCCATAATTCTGTGAATTGTGGCCCTAATGAAAGACTTTGTGTAGGGGTGAAGGTTGGTATTTTTTCAGAAATGTACATGTAAAATAAATTTTGTAAATAAGTGGGCATGGGGGGGGGGACTGAAGGCTGCTATTTTGGCAGAAATGTAAATAAAATCCGGTAAATAAGCGTGGGAGCGTGGGGGGTTGGGGGGGTGGGTGGAGATGGCCGCTATTTTGGCAGAAATGTACATTTAAAATAAATGACATTTGGTTAATAAGCGCGGGGGGGGGGGTTTGGGGGGATGGTAGTGATGACTATAATTTTGGCAGAAATGAACATTTAAAATAAATGACATTTGGTTAATAAGGGGGGGGGGGGGGGGGGGGATGGTAGTGACGGCTATAATTTTGGAAGACATGTACATTTAAAATAAAAGACATTTAGTTAATAAGGGGGGGGGGTAGGTGGGGGAGGGGCTGACAGACGCTATTTCGGCGGCACATTAGAATAATGAGCAGAAGAGCAGAGGGGAATGTACATGTTACATGTTCCTCTGCTCATTAATCGTATGTGCTGCCGAAATAGCATCCGTCACCTACCCCCCCCCCTTATTAACTAAATGTCTTTTACAGTAAAAGACAGCCGGGGGGGGGGGGGGTGACGGATGCTATTTCGGCAGCACATACGATTAATGAGCAGAGGAGCATGTAACATGTACATTCCCCTCTGCTTCTCCTCCTCGTTATTGCCTGTTTGTTTTTTCAGTACATTCCTCTCTGCTCCTCTGCTCACTAATCCTATATGCTGCCGAAATAGCGTCCATCACCCCCCTCACTAACTAAATGTATTTTACTGTAAAAGACATTTAGTTAATAAGCGGGGGGGGGGTGAGGGGGGTGATGGACGCTATTTCGGCAGCATATAGGATTAGTGAGCAGAGGAGCAGAGAGGAATGTACTGAAAAAACAAACAGGCAATAACGAGGACGGGGGGGGGGGCCAGGGGGATCGTGGCACTGGCAGCTACTTTTTCGGGACTCAGTAATGTAATTAGTCCCGAGGGGGGAGTAAAGATAAGAGGTGGAGGGGGATGCTGCTGCATACCTTAATGTCCCGGGAGTCGGGACCACACGGGCGCTGAGCTGCAGAGTGTGCCGACGTCACTTCCTGTACCTCGAGTGACGTCGGATTTGGATCAATAGCGCGTGCACCCGCTCGGCCATAATAATATTGTCCGTCGCGCCGGAAATTGTGGCGCGATGGAGAACGCCACAAAGGCATTTTTTGCCTTCCAATGTAGCGCCTCGCCTGCAATCTTGTGATTGCACAGACGTGGCGCTACCGCACTTTACTGTGCCCGGCACTTTTTTTTTTTTATAATTTTTTTTTCTTTTACTGACTGGGGGAGGGGGGGCGGCGCCCAGGCGCCCTCTATGGACGGGCCGCCACTGAATAGTACATTTTGATAAAAGCACTCGGTTTGGTAGGTGCAGAGAGATGCAGTCTGTGCCTCAAATCAGTGGATCTCACAATGCTTGTAGACAAGGATAAAAATGTTTACACTAAAGAGGAAATGTAAAGCCAAGGTATATAGAGATGCAAAGATATGTATGAGGGATATACAGAAATGGCTTCAAAGGAACCAAAACATAGTAAACCTGGCCTTCTCAAAAAGAGAATTATGTATCTTACCTTGAAAAGGAATGAATAGGAAATTATATTATTATATATTAGTCTTAATGTTCTATTAGTATTCATTCCCTTTTCTCTTTGTTGCCTGTAGCACAATAGACACCATGATTTAATCTCCTGAAGAAGCTCTTCTGAGCGAAACATCTAGAGAAAATTGGTATTGTCTGTTCAACTACTACATTTTGAGGAACAAGTAACTTAGATTGCCCTTTGCTCCCATGTTTTTATCTGTATCTTTTGTAATAAAGTTATTTTAAAAACGTTCATTTTGGTTGATCAGTAATTTCTGGTTGTTACCCCACTGACACCCACAAAGTCCAGAGGCTTGTGACCTCTTTCTTCCACCATTGTTCCTATAATTGAGCAGAGCAGGTTGCAGCACGGGGTATGTACTTACACCCCCAAAAACCAAACAAAACGAACTTCAATTAATGATATAATAATATAATTAGAAATATGTGCAGAAAAAGGAATATTCATTATTTAACAGTGATGTAAAAATGGTAATTAGCTAACTCTATAATGAAGAACTATCAAAAAAATAAACACAGGATGCTGAAAATGAGATCATTAGACTAACCCAGTAAAGACTTTTACATAGTTAGTAAGGTTAAAAAAGACACATGTAAACCTAGTTCAACCAAACAAAAATAAATAATGTACATAGAAATCCTCTACTGTACAAAATCCTTTACCCCGCAGTTAATCCAGAGGAAGGCAAAGAAAAAAATCCCCCATCAAGCATGGTCCAATTTGCTCTAGCATGGGAAAATATCCCTTCCTGATACCCCAGAAGGCAATTAGATAGTGTCTGGATCAGTAGGCATGCCTGATGAAGGGGTTTCACATGGCGCCAAAACATTGCACTTTACTACTATGATGTGATACTGAATGAACGCTTGGACATTATTTCAATGCTCCTTAGTGTGCTAGTGACATAGGGCCAGATTCACAAAAGGGATACGACGGCGTATCTCCTGATACGCCGTCGTATCTCTGTTTCTATCTATGCGGCTGATTCATAGAATCAGTTACGCATAGATATCCATAAGATCCGACAGGTGTAATTGTTTTACACTGTCGGATCTTAGGATGCAATACCGCGGCCGCCGCTGGGGGGAGTTTGCGTCGTAAACCAGCGTTGGGTATGCAAATTAGGAGTTACGGCGATCCACAACGGATTTTCACGTTCGCTACGCCGCCGCTAGTCTAGTTTTCCGTCGCAAATTTAGTCGTCGTTTTGGGTGCCCTAACTTTAGTCAGCAATCGTATTGCTGTCTAAAGTATGGCCGTCGTTCCCGCGTCGAAATTTAAAATTTAACGTCGTTTGCGTAACACGTCCAGGAATACGGAAGTACGCTACGCGCGTCGCCGTTTGAAAAAATGACGTCACGGCGCGCAAAGCATGACGGGAATTGCGAAACGGAGCATGCACAGTAGGTCCGGCGCGGGAGCGCGCCTAATTTAAATGGCACACGCCCATTTGAATTGGCCCGCCTTGCGCCGGAGGCTGCCAGCGTAGTTTTCATCGCAAGTGCTTTGTGAATCAGGCACTTGCGATGAAAACTTGCGGCGGTGTAACGTATCTACGATACGTTACGCCGCCGCGATTCTACGTGAATCTGGCCCATATACTTACTTTAGCCATCCAGTCCAGGTGCTTTATTCATCTTTATTTTGTCAAAATGCTTCTGGACCACATTAGTGTTGAGCCATTGTGGTTCTTTTGGGGCTATGCCAATCCTATCCCCATTTTTAAACTTGAGCTCTCCCATTTTTCTTTGTATTCAAAGAACTAAAGAAGGTATTTAACACATTTGCTTTCTATTTGTCCCCAAATTATCTTGCAACGGTCCTCCATGCTCAGAACTGACCTTTTTACTATTAACATATTTAAAACATTTTGCTGCTTGTCTTCGTCTCCTTTGCAACCTGACGCTGATTTTGAATGTTGGGTCTTGATTTCCTTTTTATATATTCTGTTATAGTCTTTGTAACTTTTAAATGATGATAGTGTTCCTTCATGTTTATATTTTTAAAATGCCCTTTTCTTATTATTTATAGCTTTTCTAACTTTGGATGTGAGCGACAGAGATTTTACTTTTAGCCTTTTAAACATATTGCCCGTGGGAATATAATTTGCAGTGTGATTGCATATAGTCGATTTCAAACATTCCCATTTCTGTTCTGTATTCCCTCCCTGTCTAGGTCATGGAAAGCAGAAATTGTTTTTTATCTTTCCAATATGTGATTTCTGTTACAATAAATGAAATCATGTTATGTTTACTGCTACACAGATGTTCTTTTATGTGAATGTTAGAAATATGCTCTGCGTGGTTTGAGATTCAGCAGTGCATCGTTTCTAGTTGGGGCTTCTGTAAACTGTACCCTAAAATTGTCTTGTTATAAGTTTATAAAGTTCCATTATTTTATTGTTCCAGCAGTGACATTACTGCAAACGATTTCAGGGCAGTTAAATTCTCCCATTATTATCACTGTGCCAACCTTGCAGCCCTTTGTATCTGTGCAAAGAGCTGAGTCCCAGTGCGCACACCTATATACAGCTCCACCCATAATGCTTCAGCACCATTACACTCTCCATCATCAAGGTCCTCTTTCACACTCACTTTGGGATCACTTCTCACATATAGAGAGACACCACCAGCCAGAAATATTAAGAGAACAATCATGTGAAGGATGAAGCCAAGATTCAGCAATACCAATTGAGCCTAGGTTCACACTGCTGCGAATTCAAAATAGCGGTAAAATGCACGATTTTACCGCGATTTCGCGGCTGCGATTTTGCCGCGATTTTGGCCGCAATTTAATGTAAATCGCGGCCCGAAATTGCAAAAAGTAGTACAGGAACTACTTTTTGAAATCGCAGATGCGGCGTTGCACTGATTAGGACAGTGCCATTGCCGCCGATTTGAGATGCGATTTGACATGTCAAATCGCATCTCAAATCGTTCCAAATCGTACCCAGTGTGAACCAGGGCTAAATCATAGTTCTTTTCATGCACCAAAACTTCCAATGCTTTCTTGGCTGACCGGTATACAAACACTTTAACCATTTTAAACATTTAAAGATTGAAATATTTTTGCATCTAGCACTTGTTTTGCATATCGTTTTTGAAGAATAAATAATACTAAAATTGACAACGGTTGTTTTTAACAATTGCCCTCCCCATTCCATCCTTCATTAGTGTCGGACACCTGTCTGATTTGTCATTATATTGTAATTCTCCCTCCCCCACAATCCTAGTGTAAATACTCCTCCAGCCTTCTCAAAAAAACTCTCTCCTTGCACAGAATACCCCCTTCCATCTAGGTGCAAACCATTTTTAGCATACATGTGGTACCCCGATGAAACCAGACCGGTGCTCTAGAAACCCAAATTATTTCCTCTTACACCAAGTCTTTAGCTATGAATTCATTTGTCTAAGCTCCCTTTCCTGTTTTTTTATTCAAGAGAATATAACTGTAGCACTACCCCCGAAGGACCTGCTGGTTTGTTTTGGGCGGCATGTTACCTTGTGTTTCTCTGATGTCTAGGGGTGTTTGGTGAAGGTTGTGGTAACAGAATGTCCATGACAGGTGTCCTTTTCTGTGCTCTTTATTACCCAGCCGGGTAAAAACAATAAAACTTGGTGAAGAGTAGAGGTTTAGTAGAAATTAAGATCCAGATGTCAGAAATAGGGAAACAGTCCTGCACCCATGTGTAATGTCTCTTTCACCACTCCAGCCAGATTGGGTGTAGTGCACCTGGACAGACCTCTCTCACCAGCCTGGCAGCCAGAATGTCACCCGAACCTTAGGAAAAAGTCTCTGCCACAAACCGTCCTTGTAAATGAACAGCGGAGATAATCCTCCTTAGCAGACTTGGCACCTGGATCTCCTTCAGGTAGTTTTGAATTAGGGTACCGACTGACAGGCGGCCAACATCCAGTCTTTCAGTGTCCGGTTCCCCTGGTCCACAATGGATAGTCAGACCCCTATGGGAACACCAGCCTCTCTTGGTACTCCTCAGGCAGACTCTCCACTCTACGGCCTCCTCCAACTGGACGGACAACCCAGAACCTTCTTAAGTGGGACCCAGTCGATTACTGAGTTCCCAAGCGGCAGATCAATTGCTCTGGGCTAACGTGGTCCCGAAGCCAGGATCCTTGCGTTGCAGGCGCAACCACGGCCCAGAAGGGCATTCGCCGGGGCAGCATGAAGTGGCGCCACACGAGGAGGAAGATGGTGTCTGACTCATAAATACTCTCTCCCAGCATGCACAGCGAGGCCAAACCCTCCTGATAGGCTGCTGGGCAAGAGCACCCAATCCTTGACTTCAGTGCTGCCACCTGCCGACCTGGGGTGAGATCAGCACTCCAGAAACAGCAGAATGGACCCACAGCACAGCCAAAGCTGAGACAGAGACCCAAATTTGAACAAATCAACATGGTCAGAGTTGACTGACTCTCTGACCCCCTCTAAATTTAACATAGCACCGGTACTGGAAAGTAACCAGGCGCTACATAACCTTGGAGTTTTTTCCCCTTCAACTTCTAGCTTAGCAGAGTTGATTCTTAAGGATCATCCGACTTCCATGTATTCTCTAATTGGTTCCAACAAGGACCAAAACAGTTGGGGTTATGCCTAGCCTCTTATGGTAATTTGTCTCTTGTCTACTATTTAGCAGTGGGAGAGCTGTCCTGTATCAGACATACCCGCAATCTAAAGGTCTCTGTAACAGAGTCAACAACACAGTCCCTTAATCAGCAGAACAGAAAAAATAAACATAGAGCCCAAAGTCCATTGACCGATTCTGGTGCATTGCATTAATGAGCATTGGATTATATGTTTTAACATGCATTGCATTAAGGAAACCAACTTAAATTCCTACTCCAGTCTTTGAAAATAAAATAGGAAATTCCCTTGCAGTGGGCCCCCCACACTACAAGGCTTACATGTTTGTTAAGTTTAGGGGCAGAGGAATAAGGTGTAATAACTATACCTCCCACTAACAGGCTCCCTCCATCTGTGTGACCAGGCCTGCAAGGCCTCTTCGCTAAGATGCTCCGGCCAGCGGCTGCATGATGATGTCATCAAGTACAATGCAGAGTCAATAGTCCTGCATTTTATGTGAGAATAGCGAGGGCCTGCCTACAATCCAGAATGTTGAGAAATGAAGAGTGCTGAAGCCTGCCATAGTGAGGAATAAGATAAGTATTAAACCTTCTCTTGACATACAATTGAATATAAAAGGCCAATCATTGACTTTGTTAAAGGTTAGCAAGTTTACATAACTTGATATAGTGTAAGCTTACTGTGTTTTAATGCTGACTGTAGTACTTTTTCTCTGCAAGGAATAACTATTACACATCTGGCCATTTGATACAGGATGCATTGCATCTCAAGCCATTGTGGTTGAAGACTCTTGGATGACCTTCATGTTGAGTGAGTGGAATTGGATTTTTGGCTTTGTTTACTTTCCCACCCTATGGAAAGCACATGTATTTTATTGTTTTCTCTGTGTGTAAGACCAAAATCTGCATTGAGGTTAAATGCATCCAAGTTTTATTGCTAGTTCTAATTCCTGGTAGCAAGTATTTTAATAAAAACACTTATTGGCCCCTTGATGTCCATATTTAATTCTCCTAAAGCAAACCTATATTTAAAATGGAACACACATTTATATTAATATTAATGCTGTATATTAAACAAAATGATTAAAGATTCTGGATCTGCTGTGAATAAACTAGCAAAATTACAATGAAACAATGTTATTATTATTGCTGCATTGTAATATCTCTAGTTTATTCATAGCAGACCAAAGGTGTGACCTTTGATATGAATATGATGTCAGCTAAGCAACCTTGCAGGTTAAAGTGTTCCTATTTAACCCCTTGGTAAACCTCAGTGAACCCTAATTAGCCCTAATTAACTCCCTCATCCCCTTCTCTCATTAGCTATTATTTTGCTGCTTTTACAATTAATTTTTAAACGTGTTTTCATTTGTTTGCTGAAGACATGTAGAGAGGCATTGCCCAAAAATAGCTCCTCTCTGGAACTCCAGGTGTTGAGGGGACAGCAAATAATGTACACTGTTATACAAGCTGTACACTCACTACTTTACATTGTAAAGATATAAGAAAAGATATAATAACATATTTACAAAAATGTGAAGGGTGTACTCTGTAAATACAGTAACTACACACTATATATATATATATATATATATATATATATATATATATATATATATATATATATATATATATATATATTGTAGTATTGGGGGTGTTTAACTCTTGTGGTAGATGCATTTTCGCTGTCGACACCAAACAGGCATATAACGTTAAGGGCCTGGTGGCCCATGTTTATTAAATGAGGAAAAATAAAACAAAAGTCCACACAGGAATCCCACGCAGGGGTTTAAACTTTAGACAGAGACAACTGAAAATACCAGCCCACCTGGCTACTCTTTAACAGCACTGCTGCCACAGGTACTGGTCCCTCAAACCAGCAGCTCCTCCAGACCCACAGTCCTGGATGCACACGGCTCCGAAACCCTTCAACGCATACAGCGTCTGTCCGCACACAGCGTCTGTCCCAACACAGAGACACCAGCAGCCAGCTGCACACACTCCACCTTCCTCTCCACTCTGCTCTCACCAGTCCCTCATTATATTGGCTGTGTGCACCTGGGCACACAACCTGCTGGCTATTCATAATGCCTGGACACAGGGTTGTAGATCCCATCCCACCCAAGTCTCTGCAGGATCTCCAAACTACACAGCCCTATTCAAATTTAGCTTTGAAACAGAGAAAACTGTTTTGGCAGCTTTCTCCGGGTTTTGCTATGCTGTGTAGTTCTGCAGTCCACTGACATGCAGACTCTGTGTCCGTTTTTGCTCCCTTTTTCTAGTGACAGGGACAGTGACAAAATATATATATATATATATATATATATATATATATATATATATATATTTTTACTATATGCAACGTGTATATATTTATATGTGTGTTTGTATGTGTGTGCACATTTTATAAAATGTATTTTTAATCTCATGGCAAGATAGGGAAAGGACACATCCCCTCACATGTTCTAGCTCATACGGACCTGTATGGGTGTTCAATTAGACAGAAACAGTCAACAGGTAAACAGACAAGGTAATTCCTTTTGTTTATTTGTATTGTAAAGTTGCTATTCACAAGAAAATTCATTGTACTGTCTTCGCAGCATATTACAATATCAAATCAATATATATATATCATATCAAAAATCAGAATTTCTATTTTTATGCAGTTTTTTCATGCCGCGTAGCCTGGGAAACTTGAATCTAATGTTTTAAGAATGAGATGTGATGTGTGAGAGAGAAAGAGAGAGAGAGAGAGAGAGAGAGAGAGAGAGAGAGAGAAACTACACAGAGCAGTTTCCACGTGTAGACCCTACCACCCCACATATGGGGATCACAATAGAATCTGGTTTCAATGTATTACAAAACACTCAGTGTAAAGTAAACTGAGTGGACTTCAAAGCCGTAGCACATTGGCAATGTTTGTTGGATGGTGTTAACACTCCACTACTTGATTTTCTACTTTCCTGAGCATTAGTCTTTAAATTGTATGTACAGCCACCTTATAGGTTTGTTGTCTGTGTTGTGCTGGGGAGATTTGCTTTCAGTTCCTGTCTTGGAGATGCATCATGTATATGTAAGAGGAAATCTCTCCAAAGTGGGGGGGCAATTTGCATTTTAAAGGAGTTGTAAAGGCAGAAGGTTTATCTTAATGCATTCTATGCATTAAGATAAAAAACCTTCTGTGTGTAGCAGCTGCCCCAGCACCCTCTAATTACTTACCTAAGCCCCATCTCTCTCCAGCAAATGTCCACGTATGTCTAAGCCGTCCGGGACACTCCTCCTGATTAGCTGAGACACAGCAGCGGTGCCGTTGGCTTCCACGGCTGTCAATTAAAGTCAGTCAGCCAATCAGGGGAGAAAGGGGGGTCCCTGTGTCTGAATGGATACACAGAGCTCTAACTTGGCTTGGATGCCCCCATAAAAAAACTGCTGGCTGAGGGGGCACTTGATAGGAGGGAGGGGCAAGGAGCAGAAAAGATGGACCCGAGAAGAGGAGGATCCAAAATGCTCTGTGCAAAACCAACTGCACAGAGGAGGTATAACATGTTTGTTAATTCATTTATTTTTTTAAACTAGACTTTACAATCACTTTAAGCTGGCCATAGACTGAAATTCTCTCGAATAGATAAGTTGGAAATTATTCACGATCAGCGGCTGCACCCTGGTCCCACTGTCAGAACACAATCTCCTAGCAGGGAGGAATTCCTACATGAATGGCTAAAATAATTAATATAGATAGATAGATAGATAGATAGATAGATAGATAGATAGATAGATAGATAGATAGATAGATAATTATTTTTTCATTCAGCACACTGGCTGAATGAAAAACAAAAAAAAAACGACTGTCGCCAGCTTTGGACATTTGTAACCCAAAAATGTGTCCCCATTGGAAGATTTCTGCTCATCTCTTTCTCTCACAACTACTCTAAACTTTAGGATTTCCTTACTTTTTGTCTCAGTATATGGGCAAGTCTTCCCAATAGTGACAGACTGCAATACAAATTTGGTCTAAAATTTCCCCCTTTTTTATTAATTCTGCATTTTGAATTTTTCAAACATAAAATGTATTAAGGTATTGCCATAATATATATTGTACCTATTATTGGTTATGATACAAAGGGTGAAGCATGAAGTGAAATATCCAAATCATACAAAAAGCTTTGTCAATCACAACCTATTGCAAAGAGGTGCTGCCAGGTTACAAAGTCGAGAGTACTTGCAAACCCAAGGGTAATGAGATTACTGAGATAGAGGGTGAGGCAGAGTTTGACCTGGTAACAAGGTCATCTTTTCAGGTGCTAATCGCCAAGCCAACTGTCAGTTTTTCAGATGGACCAGATTGGACTCTCCAGTCTCCTCTATGGAGCGACAGGTGTCAACGAACATGTGTCCGTTAACATCCACACACATCTGATCCAATCATGTCCACTAAAAACCGATGGATGAAGATTCGTTCACCATCTGTGTGGTGGACTGAATCGGGTGTCAGTCTGGTATAAACCGTCAGGCGGTCTGTTTACGTCCGCCCCCTCATAGAGGAGCAAGGGTTGTGTCTGTGTCCACTCAACTGACAGATTTCAAGCTAAGCAAGCGGACTGCAGCAGAGCATGCCCTGTGTGTAAGGGGCCTCACAGTGCAAGGAAATGTCAACAAGGGGGTCAGAAGAGGGATGGGGGAAAACAGGAGGTAAGAAGGAAAGGAGGATAGAGGTATAAGAGGGAACCACACTGGCAGGACTTCAGGAAGGAGGGACTGATTATTACTCTGGTTCACTTCCAAACAGTAGTGCCTGTCCTTCAGCTGTAAATGTAAAGCCATTGCAGTAAACCATGTGGACTTGTATATGTCATATTTGTTTTTGGCAAAAAGAATCTGGTCCTCCATTCTTTGGATCTCTTCTACTTTACGTGCCCATAGCCGGAGCAGAACTTTTCCATAGGGCAGGAATACAGGATTTGGCTGCATTTAGCAAATGTTGCAGAATGGATTTACTATATTTCTTCAAGGGTATTGAAGATGGGTGTAGTTGTAGTTAGGTAGTTGAAAATCAGTGAATTTTTAAGATAGGTCCATTATATGCACCCAAAAGTGTTCTAGAACGAGGCAAGGCCAAAAGATGTGAAGTAGCATGCACATCTTCAGCAACTGGCAGGCATTTCAGGAAAAAAATAACTTTCCCCATTTATCCAAAACTAATAAAAAACAAGTTTTGCCATTTCATATACTTTAAATGTGAAGGAAAGTGCGGCTGGTTTAATGAAGGTGCTTTTCAAACTTTTCCACTGCACACAAACCAGGCTGCTATATTTTATATATATAAGGGTTGTTTCTTAGTCCCAGTCTGGCACCGGCTAAGAACAATCCAATCCACTACTCTGACCATTTTAATCCACCAGTGATGGTTTGCTGCCAACTCAGTATTACAGAATATTTCATAAATTACAGTAGAAGATAAAATGACAATAAAGTGTGTCAGACAGTTGTGGAAGCAATCAGGCATTTTGCAGCCAAGTATATAATGAATTCAGGAAAAAGATGAGATGCTAAAATAAAAAAGGATTGTAACAGATGTCTTTTATGTGCAACAAAAGAAAAAAAAATCCTATCATGATTAAAGACCCTTGCTGGCTTCGGAGCCAGGCAGAAAATTCTTAATGACTATTTAGTGGCACGTAGGACAAAACTGAAAGGTTCAAATTTAGAACACAGGCACTTTGTTCAAATATAGGTAGGCAATATCATTATTTTTAATTGGGCATTTAGAATGTAAATTTGAGTTCATTATATTCATTTATGTTTTAATGATTTGGTGCAATGTAAACAGAAAAATGCTAATGACAGAAAATGTATTTTAATCTACTTTTTAATTGAAGAAAAAGTTTACTGCTCGATGAGCTGCAACACAAGTTAGCGCAATGATAAAAAGGCCAAATCCGTTAAAAGAGTGCATCACCTCAAAGTAATTATTAAGTTTCGTCAGGAGGGTGATTAGCAAACACTGCTAAATGCAACAATCAGTATTGACATGGAAATGTAATCCAGAAGATGCAACAAGTCTCCTGAAATCAGTTTTGTTCTTTTTACTGTACAGCAAACCTGGCAACTTGCTGAAAAGCCCTGAATTCCATAGTATGGCGACAGTAGAATTGCATTCAGTACTGGGTGATATAGGAGTGATTTTATAAAAGTATTCACATAATCATAACAGTGGTGTGCAGCAGCCCTAGGAGGGATGGGACCCAAGACTCAGGCCCCGTACACACGACCGCAAGTCCGCCTAATTCAAATGGGGCGTGGATCATTTAAATTAGGCGTGTTCCCGCGCTGAACTGACTGCGCATGCTCCGTTTTAAAATTTCCTGCCGTGCTTTGCGCGAAATGACGTTGCACCGACGTCATTTTTTGAACGTCGACGTGAGTTACGTCCTTTCCTATTCACGGACGACTTACGCAAAAAAAAAAAAAATATTAAAATTCGACGCGGGAACGACGGCCATACTTTAACATGGCAAGTCTAAATATAGGCCACAAAATTGCAGCTCTAACTATACGCCGAGAATAGCCGACTAGCGACGACGTAAGAGAATGTGACGGCCGCTCGTACCTTTGTGAATCGCCGTAAACAGCTAATTAGCATACCCGACGCGGAAAACTACGCAAACTCCACCCAGCGGGCGCCAAAGTATTACAGAAGGCGTACAAAGCCGTACGCCTTTCGGATCGAAGCCAGAAGCCATCGTATCTTGGTTTGAGGATTCAAACTAAAGATACGACGCAGCAAATTTGAAAATACGCCGGAGTATCAGTAAATACTCCGGCGTATTTCTTCTGTGAATCTGGCCCTTAGAGCTTAGAGACAGAGCTGTCTTTGCTCCTTGTGGCTAAATGGAGCAGTGGTGGAATGAAAAGAAGGAAGCTATGACCAGCTAGTGGGACCAGTGTTAAAGTGTACCTGTGGTCAGACTATTGATTGGAGAGTCAATGGGCCAGATTCTCGTACATCCGCGTATCTTTGCGCGGGCGTAACGTATCCAATTTACGTTACGCCTCCGCAACTTAGACGGGCAAGTGCTGTATTCTCAAAGCACTTGCTCTGTAAGTTGCGGCGGCGTAGCGTAAATCGGCCGGCGTAAGCCCGCCTAATTCAAATGTGGGACAGGGGGGCGTGTTTTATGTTAATGTTCTGTGACCCGACGTGAGTGACGTTTTTCACGAACGGCGCATGCGCCGTCCGTGGAAATCTCCCAGTGTGCATTGCTCCTAATACGCCGCAAGGACGTATTGGTTTTGACGTGAATGTAAATTACGTCCAGCCCCATTCACGGACGAGTTACGCAAACAACGTAAAAAAATTTAATTTCATCGCGGGAACGACAGCCATACTTAACATTGGTACACTGCACTTACGCCACCATATAGCAGGAGTAACTTTACGCCGGGAAAAGCCTAAAGTAAACGGCGTAACTGTACTGCGTCGGCCGGGCGTACGTTCGTGAATTCGCATATCTAGCTGATTTACATATTTCGCCGCGGAAATCAGCGTACACTCCCCTAGCGGCCAGCGTAAATATGCAGTTATGATCCGACGGCGTAAGAGACTTATGCCTGTCGGATCTAAGGGAAATCTATGCGTAACTGATTCTAAGAATCAGGTGCATAGATACGACGGCGCAACTCAGAGATACGACGGCGTATCTGGAGATAAGCCGTCGTATCTCTTTTGAGAATCTGGCCCAATATGTATACTTTCTTAACAAATAGTAAGTGAGCTTTAAAAAAACAAAACCTCACTGACCTCTGTAACACAAGATATTGTGGAACAATTCATCCTTAATATTCACAGCAAAAGCACTGAAGTCCTCCAAGTCGTTTTCTTAGCAGCTCAGCTACTCCTTCTGCCTCTTCCTGCGGTGACCCAGCAGCCTTCCAGTCTTTAAAGTGATTGTAAAGGAATTTAGATAAAAAAGCCTTCTGTACGCAGCAGCCCCCTTCAGCCCCCCTAATACTTGCCTGAGCCCCCTCTAGATCCAGCGATGTTGTAGGAATGTCTCGGCTGTCCGGGACTCCCCTCCTCATTGGCTTAGAAAGCAGCATGGTGCCAATGGCCCCTGTCAAAGTCAGTCAGCCAATGAGAAGAGAAAGAGGGCATCCTATGTCACAGGTCCATGTCTGAATGGAAATAGGGAGCTGTGACTTAGCTTGGGTGCCCCCATAGCAAGCTGCTTGCTGTGGGGGCACTCAACAGGAGTAAGGGCCAAAGAGGGACCCAAGAAGAGGAGGACTGGGGCTGCTCTGTGCAAATCCACTGCACACTGCAGGTAAGTATAACATGTTTGTTCTTTTACCTAAAAAAAACAAGACTTTACTATCACTTTAATGTAAAGGAGCAGGAACAGGAACTCTGGGTAGGGGATCAGAGTGAGCTGAGTTGCTGAGAGAATGACTCGGACAGCTTTAGTGCTCCTAGTACAAATTTTGTGAATAAATTGCCATACAGTGTCAGCAGCTAAACAGGTCAGAAAAATGCATTTACTGCCTGTTAAAGTGTACGTAATCCCTTGAAATGAACTTCTCTTATTTGCTCCCAATTTGTCTGCTAAATTTACCATTGAAAGCATTTTTTTATGTCTGTTTTATTACTGCAAAAATACCTGTTGTCAGTAACTCAGACCTGCCCTGTGCTCTTGACCTTTGTTACTTAAAGAGACTTTTTAGCCCAATATACTGGAAGAATCTGTCAGAAAAAAACATAGAGGGTCTATTTATATAATATATTTCACAAGCATTTGTCCAGTGAATATGCACGTACATTCTTTCTGGGCAAAAACAAATGTTCTTTAGGCTATTTTCTCTACTATATTAAAGTTATTTTATTATGGACAGTAGTAAAATACTGCATTATGGTCACTAGATGGAGCTGAGAAGCATAGGAAATAAATATTTCTTTGTAACGAGAGATACAATGTAACAATTCTAGAGAACGCTAGAGGGAATGAATAGATAAATGTGCTGAATGGTCAAATTTATTTACTAATTTCTTATTTTTTTGTTGAAAAGACATATTTATTTCCTATGCTACTGAGCTGCATCTAGTGGACATATTGTAGCATTTTACTACTATACGAGCATAGGTATACACTTTTCTGACAAACAAACTGGCTCTCCTGGCCCCTACAGGTGGGACTTGATGACATGAAAATCAGACGTCCCTCAAGAAAGGGGTGCGCCCCAGGAACACATCAGCCGTTTGAGGGACGTCTGATTCTCTCGTCATCAAGTCCCACCTATAGGGGCCAGGAGAGCCAGTTTGTTTGTCAGAAAAGCATATACCTATGCTCGTTTTGTGAGTAGGACCATTGCTTTTATTCTATTTTTAAGAAACGTTTTTATTACGGTAATGCACTAGGTCTTTCTTTTACTTTGTAGCCATTCGAACACCCATTGTTCTGAGGAGGGCTGCAAGACTACAGTATAGACCTTGCCTTAAAGACTGGACTACACTACCCGTGTTTAGCGAGACACCAGAGCGCAGGAGATTGTTTTTCTGTAGCATTTTACTACTGCCTTACTAAAAGAACATTTGTTCAGAAAAGTAAAAATAGTCTAAGGCCTCGTACAGACGACCGGATCTATCTGCTGGGATTGATCCGCGGATCAGTTCCAGCAGATAGATCCGGTCGTGTGTACGTCCGAGCGGACATTTCCCGGCGGATAAAAATCCAGTCGACGGATTCCCAGCGGATAAAATTATTGTCGTCTGTACAGACTCACCGGATCAGTCCGTCCGCTCCCATCCCTCGCATGCGTCGTAATGATTCGACGCATGCGTGGAAGTATTTACCTTCCAGCGTCGCGCAAGTCGCCGTGTCATCGTCGCGACACGTGACCGAGGATGTTTTCCGCGCGGATTTTGATCTGATGGTGTGTACAAGCCATCGGATCATAATCCGGAGGAGGAATGTCCGCTGGAAACGGTCCGGCGGACCGTTTCCAGCGGATAACCCCTCGTCTGTACGAGGCCTTAGGGACATTTGTTTTTGCATAATCCATACAGAATGAATATAAAATCATATTTGCTGAACAAATGAATATGCATTTTTTTTTCTTTTCATAAATAGGCCCTTTAATGCTGCGTACACACGATCATTTTTCGGCTTGTAAAAACAGCGTTTTTCAGCCTATAGAAAAAAAAAAATTTTTTCCAACTTCATCATTAAAACGACGTTGCCCACACATGCTCCAGCAAAGCGAGGTGATGTACAACACGTACAACGGCACTATAAAGGGGAAGTTCCATTCGGATGACGCCACCCTTGGGGCTGCTTTAACTGATTTTGTGTTAGTAAAAGACGATTTGCGCTTTTCTGTCTGTTACAGCGTGATGAATGTCCTTACTCCATTACGAACGCTAGTTTAAAAAATTGTCGTTTTTCTGAACCTGAAAAATGATGTGAAGCCCATACACGATCATTTTAAATGACATTTTTTTAAAAAGTTGTTTTTTACATGCCGAAATATGATCGTGTGTACACGGCATTAGTGTCAGAATCTGTCAATAAGCGATTCACTTCAGTCATATAGTTCTGTGTGTTCCAAACTGTGTGTGTTACATTCCTATACAAGTCTAGGGGGGGGGGGATCAAAACCCACATAAAGCAGGTCAGATGCAGGTAAGAAGAAGGTCAACAGCAGGACAAACATCTGTCAATTAATTCTGGATGATCTCAGAAGCGTCTCAGACTGTTGTCAATTAACACACACCCAAAGTCCATCGACACTGGCCCTAATTTTTGCAGAACTGTAGAAAATCGTCATGTCATTCTGCCCATTACGTTTGAGCCCAACCTGCACCTACTCCCCTCTCATCCCAGTCCCCAAAGGAAGTATTGGTGACATCATTGGGCTGGCAGGAAGAAAAGGTATGTATTTTGTAAAATAAATACTGGGGGGCAAGCTTCAAGGGATGGAGAAAAGGGGGCTGGTTACGTGTCATGAGTGCCACTTTAACCACTTGGAATAAACCCTGAAAGGGCATAAGTACCCCCAGGTACAGTAGGATTTTAGAGGAGTTGTAAAGTAAAACATTTTTTTTCCTAAATAGCTTCCTTTACCTTAGTGCAGTCCTCCTTCACTTACCTCATCCTTCCATTTTGCTTTTAAATGTCCTTACTTCTTCTGAGAAATCCTCACTTCCTGTTCTTCTGTCTGTAACTACATACCGTAATGCAAGGCTTTCTTCCTGGTGTGGAGAAAGCCTCTTGAGGGGGGGGGGGGGCGAGAAGAGTGTCAGGATGCCCACTAACACACAGCTCCTTGCTCTATCTGCAAAGTAGAGTGTGTCCTGACCCTCCTGCTCGCCCCCTCCCCCCTCAAGAGGCTTTCTCCACACCAGGGAGAAAGCCTCGCATTACGGTGTGTAGTTACAGAAAGAAGAACAGGAAGTAAGCATTCTCAGAAGAAATAAGGACATTTAAAAGCAAAATCGAAGGATGAGGTAAGTGAAAGAGGACTGCACTAAGGTAAAGGAAGCTATTTAGGGGGGAAAATCCTATACAACCCCTTTAAGGGCAAACAAATCAAAAATAAGATACTATAAAAATATGTTTTTTTATTATATAGAAAAAAAAATATTTGTTTTTTATAGCATCTAATTTTTTATTTGTTTGCCCTTAAAATCCCGCTGTACCGAGGGGTACTTATGCCCTTTCAGGGTTTATTCCTACATATTTGGGATGGTGGCAACATTTGAAGGAAAACAAATTAGTGCGTTTTTTCTTCTTCTATTTACACTTTAACCACTTGGCCTCAATGTGCATTAGGTGAGCGGCAGCTGTAGGCATAACGTTGTACCTATACGTCGCTGCATAAATCCAGGTTTAGGGTGCGCGCGCCCCCCTGGCCGGCTCCTGCTGTGATTGTACACAACGAAAGCCTGTTAGCAAGTCCCAGGCCAATGATTCACGGCTGGCACCTGCTGATCGGCTGTGTGTAATCGGTTGTGTTGGTAAACAATACAGAGCTCTGTACGGAGGGAGCGATCAGTCAGTTTCTCACCCCTGCATAAAACAGAGATCTGTAGTAAAAAATCAGGACACTCTACACACATTACACATAGTTAGGCACACTTTTAACCACTTGATCACCCTAGATGTTAACCCCTTCCCAGCCAGTGTCATTAGTACAGTGAATACTATTATCACTAATCACTGTAATAACGTCACTGGTGGTGGCAGTTAGTGTCAGATTGACCACTGCACTATAGCAGTCCCGATATAAGCCTCTGATCGCTGCCATTAGTAATATGAAAATTCTAGTAAATATACCATAGTTTGTAGGTGCTGATGATCAAAGAAAGCTCTATTTATGTTAACAAAATATACATAAATCTCATTTGCGTATAGCATTGCATTGACCGCGCAATTACCAGTTAAAGTAGGGCAGTGCCAAATAGCAAATAATGGCCTGGTCATGAAGAGGGTAAACTTCTGTAGCTCAAATGTCTCTGAACCCCCTTGCCCAGCCTTTCACAGCCTTTTTAGGTTTTAGGGAACTCCTGCTGAAACCAATTCATTGGCGTTCAGTGGGAAAAATGCAGCTAACATTGATAACTAGTGCGAAGAATGCCCCCCTAAGAGTGGTGGTTAGAATGTCCCTCTGAGGCCAAGTACTCACGAGCATACATGTCCGATGAAACCGGTCTGCGGACCGTTTTCATCGGACATGTCTGCCCGGGGACTGCCCGGGGACTTCTGTTCGATGGCTGTACACACCATCGAACAGAGGTCCGGGCGTAAACAATACGCTGGGCGTGTCCGCGGTGTCGCCGCGTCGATGACGCGGTGTCGCCGCGACAATGACGCGGCGACGTGGGCGGCCTGCCTTTAAAATGCTTCCACGCATGCGTCAAAGTCATTCGACGCATGCGAGGGATGGCGGGCGGCAGGACATGTACGGTAGGTCTGTACAGACGGCCGGACAGGTTTCCAGCGGACTGTTTTAAAGCAAGTCCAGGAAACAGTTGTCCGCTGGAAACCTGTCCGATCCGCCCGAAAAAGGTCCGCTCGGGCCTACACACGGCCAAACATGTCTGCTGAAACTGGTCCGCGGACCAGTTTCAGCAGACATGTTTGGTCGTGAGTACGGGGCCTTAGAGACAGCCTTAAAGATTATTTGTGTCATGCAGCTAGCTTTGCCAAGTGGTGTTGGCCCGGGAACTATGTAGGCACCATAGAACGGGAAGTCAATTAGCCACAGTCCAAGGAACCCATAGCAACCTCTTAGGGATCCCTAGTTGAGAATGGCTCCATATCTTCAGGACCATAGCATTATGTTATTCTAGCAGTGTGTATAGCATGTTTGTATCCCTGAGTTCTCCAGCAGTATAATCTTAAAAGTCAACAATATCAGGGTGCACATGGCTAGTATAAACCAATGTTAAGCATCATGCCTGTAAAACCAATTTTTGAGTATCTAAAAATGAGAAAGGGTTAAAGAGGTCATGGATGGTGGCAAAGTCAAGCCATGCCCAAAAAATAAAACAACTATCACCAGTTTTGACTGTTTTCTCAGGCAGACCATCTTCTCCCTATTACTGACTTAGCATGTGTTGTTCTGCAATATGTCTATGTGTTAGGCTTTGCTTAGTCATGTCAATACCCCCACCCCCATGACTGGTGGAAGGATAATAGAGGAACAGCAGGAGAGGTGCTGAAAGCGCAGATCCACGCCATGGATGAAGCAGAAGCAGGAAGATCTGTGCAAGACCGGTACAGCTTTCTCTCCAGTAGGGAGAACAGTGAATAGCACAGTGACATCACCAAATCTCTTGAGATTAGCAGTCAGAAGCATCAGTGCCCAGATGCATGTATACAGCTATGAGGCTCAGATACAGGAATGCCTAGGCACAGGAAGTGTAATGGTATTTTCAGGAGGAATTTAAAGGGTTGATTCACCTTCACTAACTTTTGCCATAAACATCCCCGAACATTACAGCATCCTCAGTAGGTTACTATGCAGTACTCAATTTTTAAAAGAACGCTTACTTTTTCAGCGGTTCATTTCAACTCCATTCTGCAGTTGGCAGGAGATATGGAGCATTGGATGGGAATTCCTGGAAACTCACGAACGAGCACTTGACTCAAGTTCCCTTCCATGTACGCTCTCAGTCTGCTCTTTCTCAAAGCTCACGGTTCTTGGGGTTCTTGGGCCACGCATCCAATGCTAGTTGTATCCTGCCACCTGCAGGATGGAGAGGGAAGGGCAATGAAGTGAGCAGCTGGAAAAAGAAGACATTTCTAAAAAATGAGGATGCTGTAGTGCTTGGGGATGCTTTTTGCAGTAAAGGTGCCTTTAAGGCAAAATTTTCTAGAAGTTTTGTATAATATAGCAAATCTTCCCGGGTGACAAACCAGATAGAGACAGCACGTAAGAAGACAAACTGTACATTTTTTGGCGTAATCTCATAATTGTTATTTCCCTTAGGCCCCGTACACACGTCCGAGGAACTCGACGGGCAAAACTCATCGTTTTGCTCGTCGAGTTCTGTGTGAAGCCGCCAAGGATCTCGGCGAGCCAACTTTCCTCATAGAACAACGAGGAAATAGAGAACATGTTCTCTATTTGGCTCGACGAGGAACTCGTCGGCTTCCTCGGCCGAAAGTGTACACACGCTGGGTTTCTCGGCAGAATTCTGCTCCGACCGAGTTTCTGGCTGAATTCTGCCGAGAAACTCGGTCGTGTGTACGGGGCTACACTCTTTTTGTATTTTCTGTGAAGGTTGACAGGTAATTTTTTTTTCGTCCTGCAAGGGAAACTTTTACATATTCATAAATTCGGACACTGGTGTGGGAACAGAATTCCTAGGCAAAGGACTGGAAACAGTGTGTAAATTGTTGTTACAGTATTCTTGCCATACATTTGTTTACATCTCTGCTTTGCATATTTGTGCTGCTCCTCTCATTGTATTATCATCAAACTGTATGCGTTA
The DNA here is from genome assembly GCF_905171775.1 of Rana temporaria. Lineage (NCBI taxonomy): Eukaryota > Metazoa > Chordata > Amphibia > Anura > Ranidae > Rana > Rana temporaria. The sequence continues at coordinate 58,396,994 of NC_053490.1, forward strand.
TCCTACAGCTTCTTATCTGCTTTTTACCATATACCCCACAGCTAATGCTTTTACTCAATGTACTAAGTTAATATTTAAATGTTGGTGCACTGGTTAGTTGTCTGCTTTTTATTAATCTATAAAGGGCATTTACCATCATTATTCACCATAATTCATCCCCTTTAAAGAGCTTCTCCAGCCTCGGGATATGTCCTTGTTGTCATGCTGGTCTATCTAACATGTTCTGTAATTACAAAAAGATTTGCTGTCTTGCACTGCTTTTTTGCCGCATTCACTTCAGATTTACTGCATCTGTGCAGAAGTTCTACCTAGTAACTTAAAGCGTAATTCTGCCTGGGAAAAGAATAATAGAAGTCAGCAGCTACAAATACTGTAACTGCTGACTTTTAATATTAGGACACTTTCCTGTCCAGGGATCCCACGATGTCGGCACCCCAGCTGATATTCGGATCAACTCCTGGGTTCCGCTGACGCCATTCCTGGTAAGGGAACCAGGCAGTGAAGGCTTTCAGCTTCACTCCTGGTTTCCTATTTTGCATGCGCGAGTCGCGCTGCACGTTCTGAATGGTCACTGCTGTCTTCTGTGACCTGGGTGTCTCCCAGAAGGCAGTGGGGGGAAGGAGGGGCCAGAAATTGCGTAAATCTTTCCCCGGAAATCAGAGCAGATACCTGGGTATCTGCTCCCCCCTGAAAGGTGCCAAATGTGGCACCAGAGGGGGGGGGGGGAGGAATATGATTAGTGGAAGTTCCATTTCTGGGTGGAACTCCGCTTTCATTTAACCACTTGGCCTTCAGAAGATTTACCCCCCTTCATGACCAGGCCATACGGCACTGCTTTATTTTAACTGACAATTGTGCAGTCGTGCGACACTGTACTCAAGTAAAATGTATGTCATTTTTTTGCCCCACAAATAGAGCTTTCTTTGGTTGTATTTGATCACCACTGCAGGGTTTTTTTGCTCTATAAACAAAAAAATACAATTTTGAAAAGAAAACAATATTTTTACTATAAAACATATCCAATAAAAAATGTAAACATTTAATTTCTTCCTAGATTTAGGCCAATATGTATTCAGCTACATATTCTTGGTAAAAAAAAATCCTAATAAGCACATATTGATTGGTCTTCGTGGACGTTATAGTATCTACAATCTATGGGATATATTTATGGATTTTTTTAACAAGTACCAAAAAATACTTGATCTTTCCAGAAATGCAGTGTCCTTGTCACCTCCTATGAGATGATTAGGTATCAAAGGGTAACAGAAATGAACAGAGGCAGACATGTTTGAAGTCCGCACAACTGATGCTGCTCCAAAAGCTCGCTTTTATTAAGGAAACCACAGTGTATAAGTCACAGATACAGTGAGTTGACACGTATTGTTATGATTAAAGCCGTGTAGGCTGAAATGTGTCAATGTCAGTAGAGGAGTGAGTGTGGCCACTCAAGGCCAGAAAGTGTTTTATTTGTAGGATTACCAGGTTAAATGCCTAGCGTAGTCACTTTATATAACGACCGATAAGCTGCCATATATACAGTATCTCTCAAAAGTGAGTACACCCCTCACATTTTTATAAATATTTGATTATATCTTTTCATGTGACACGTTGACACTTTGCTACAATGTAAAGTAGTGAGTGTACAGCTTGTATAACAGTGTAAACTTGCTGTCCCCTCAAAATAACTCAACACACAGCCATTAATGTCTAAACCACTAGCAACAAAAGTGTGTACACCCCTAAGTGGAAATGTCCATATTGGGCCCAAAGTGTCAATATTTTGTGTGCCCACCATTATTTTCCAGCACTGCCTTAATCCTCTCAGGCATAGAGTTCAACAGAGCTTCACATTTTGCCACTGGAGTCCTTTTTCACTCCTCCATGATGACATCACAGAGCCGGTGGATGTTACAGACCTTGCACTCCTCCACCTTCCGTTTGAGGATGCCCCACAGATGCTCAATAGGGTTTAGGTCTGGAGACATGCTTGACCATTCCATCACCTTTACCCTCAGCTCCTTTAGCAAGGCAGTAGTCGTCTTGGAGGTCTATCATGTTGAGGTGTTTGGGGTCGTTATCATGTTGGAATACTGCCCTGCGGCCCAGTCTGCAAAGGGAGGGGATCATGCTCTGCTTCGGGATATCACAGTAAATGTTTGCATTCATGGTTCCCTCAATGAACTGTAGTTCCCCAGTGCCAGCAGCACTCATGCACCCCCAGACAATGACACTCCCACCACTATGCTTGACTGTAGACAAGACCCACTTGTCTTTGTCCTGCTCATCTGGTTGCCGCCACACACGCTTGACACCATCAGTACCAAATAAGTTTATCTTGGTCTCATCAGACCATAGGACATGGTTCCAGTAATCCATGTCCTTAGTCTGCTTGCCTTCAGCAAATTGTTTGCAGGCTTTCTTGTGCAACATATTTAGAAGAGGCTTCCGTCTGGGATGACAGCCATGCAGACCAATTTGATGCAATGTGCGGCGTATGGTCTGAGCTCTGACAGGCTGACCACCCCACCCCTTCAACCTCCGCAGCAATGCTGGCAGCACTCATACGTCTATTTCCCAAAGACAACCTCTGGATATGAGGCTGAGCATGTGCACTCAATATCTTTGGTGGACCATAGCGAGGCCTGTTCTGAGTGGAATCTGTCCTGTTAAACTGCTGTATGGTCTTGGCCACCGTGCTGCAGCTCAGTTTCAGGGTCTTGGCTATTTTCTTATAGCCTAGGCCATCTTTATGTAGAGCAACAATTATTTTTTCAGATCCTCAGAGAGTTCTTTGCCATGAGGTGCCATGTTGAACTTCCAGTGAGCAGTATGAGAGAGTGAGAGCGATAACAGCAAATCTAACACACCTGAGACCTTGTAACACTAACACGTCACATGACAACGGGGAGGGAAAATGGGTAGTTGGGCACAATTTGGACATTTTCACTTAGGGGTGCACTTACTTTTGTTGCCAGCGGTTTAGACATTAATTGCTGTGTGTTGAGTTATTTTGAGGGGACAGCTAATTTACACTGTTATACAAGCTGCACCCTCACTACATTACATTATAGCAAAGTGTCATTTCTTCAGAGCCGGTTCAAACAGGAGCAACCTGACTTACAGCGCGACTTTGCAAGGCAACTTCAGCGCGACTTCAGCCGCGACGTTGAGCAACTTACAATGCGACTTAAAATTGCCTCCAGGACAGGCGACTTTGGCTGTGGCCAATCACAGAATAATCAGCTCTCTAGGAGGGAGGGGTTTGCCTGAGTAAACAATTTTCTCTTACTGTAAAGTTGCTTCAGTTTAGACAGTGATCCGACTTTGGAGGCAACTTCTATTGAAATCAATGGGTATAAGTTGCCTACAAGTCGCCTAAAAGTCGGATTGAAGTAGTACAGGAACCTTTTCTGAAGCCGGGGGGACTTCAGAAGTGTACATTAAGACGGCTCTCATTCACATACATTGAATTTCTCATGTCACGCAAAATGGGGCGACACAAGTCGGATCTCGTCGCGGTAGTGTCAACCGGCACTCAGTGTTCAAATGTGTGTGCTGTAATCTGTTTTGTATTGTTTCTTCAGTGTTGTCACATGAAAAGGTATAATAAAATATTTACAACCATGTGAGGGGTGTACTCACTTTTGTGAGATACTGTATATTTTTTTGTTTTTGTGTTTAGATATGTATACTTTAACATTTCACAAAATGCAAAGAAAATGGGTAAAATGATCTGGTAGCAAATAAAGGGGACTGACAACAAGGCAAGAAAGTGCAGTAAAGTATACCCAGTTCATTGATTTATTTTTACCTTTTTTTCTTTTGATTACAGATACATTTTGATTGGCTCTCATGCACTTCTGCATTTTTTAAATCTTGATGGCTCTTTCCATTACCTTATTAAATCTGCTCATAAGTCCGTAAATATTTCACTTAATGTAGCATCTGTTTTATTATTGAGGACAACAGATTTCCAGGAAAAATGCCTGTGAATGTTCTATGTTGAGGCTACTATTTATCTAACTCATTTGCGAAATATATGAAATATGACTTCCAGGTAAAAGCAATCTGATGTTTTCAAGAACAAATATAACTATGAACAGCAGATCTGTTATTGTACCCCTTGGAAAAAGCTGTTTGGATGAATAAGAGTGGTTACTGCTATTCAATGCAGCTGCCTCTTAAAGCGGAACTAAGCCCATCAATTTAACTGTTTCCCAAAACACTTACATTCAAAGCATGTTGTGAATGATAACTGTCACAGTTTCTTGTGCTCTCAATTGAACTGTCAAGTCACCAAATGGCTGGTGTCATAACTAATCACATGTACAACACATTATCTGCAGATAAAGAGACTTAGGCCCCATACACACGGGAGAATTTATCCGCGAATACGGTCCAGCGGACCGTTTCCACGGATAAATCCTCTCAAAGATATCCGCTGATTTCGATGGGATGGAGTGTACACACCATCCCATTGAAATCCGCGCGGAAATCCTCTGGCGATGACGTGTCGCGCCGTCGCCGCGATTATGACGCGGCGACGGGCGCGACGCTGTCATATAAGGAATTCCACGCATGCGTCAAATCATTACGACGCGTGCGGGGAATCCCTTTGGACGGATGGATCCGGTAAGTCTGTACAGACGAGCGGATCCATCCGTTGGAATGGATTCCAGCAGATGGATTCGTTGTGCAGCACAACAAATATTCGATCTGCTGGAATCCATCCCAGAGGAGATTTCTCCGCGGAAAGAGATCCGCTGGCGTGTACACACCATAGAATCTATCCGCAGAAACCCATTTGCTGGGATTTATCTGCGGATGGATTCTATCGTGTGTATGGGGCCTAAGGGGCAGATTCACGTACCTCCGCGCATCTTTCCGCCGGGCGCAGCGTATCTAAGATACACTACGCCGCCATAACCTTTATTTTTTTTGAATCCTCAAAGAATTTGCGCCGTAAGTTACGGCGGCGTAGTGTATCTTTGGCGGCTTAAGGGCGCGGAATTCAAATGGATGTAATGGGGGCGTGTTTTATGTAAATACGTCGTGACCCGACGTAAACAACGTTTTTTTTTAACGGCGCATGCGCCGTCCGTGGGTGTATGCCAGTGCGCATGCTCGAAATTAAACCGGAACAAGCCAATGCTTACGACGGTGACGTCATTTTACGCAAATCCCTATTCGCGAACGAGTTACGCAAACGACGTACAAAATTCAAATTTCGACGCGGGGACGACGGCCAAACTTAACATTGAGTACGCCACCATATAGCAGCTTTAACTATACGCCGGAAAAAGTCGAACGCAAACGGCGTAAAAAAATGCGCCGGCCGGACGTACGTTCGTGGATCGCCGTAACTAGCTAATTTGCATACTTGACGCGGAATTCGACGCAAACGACACCTAACGGCTGGCGGAAAAAAATGCACCTAAGATCCGACGGCGTACTAAGACGTACGCCTGTCGGATCCATCCCAGATGCCGTCGTATCTTTTTCCGCCAGCCGTTAGGTGTCGTTTCCGTCGAATTCCGTGTCGAGTATGCAAATTAGCTAGTTACGGCGATCCACCAACATACGTCCGGCTGGCGCATTTTTTGCGGGAACTTTAAAATTACGCGGCGTATCACTAGATACGCCGGCGTAATTCTTTTGTGGATCTGCCCCTAAGATGGCAACTTATTTAGCTGTAAAGGATAGGAAGGTTCCACTTTAACAAATGCTTAAACAATTTTTTTTTGTTACAAATAGGGATACAGATATTTTAAATGCCACCAATTTTTTTTACTACAATTTTAAACAGTGCCCCATTTATATTATATGTTTATATTGTGCTGTGCAGAACTGTACACAGAAACATTCACATCATCCCCATTGTTCTTGTAGAGTTATTGTGTATCCATTACTGTTGCTTTGTTTTCGTTAGTGTATGTATTAATATCTTGGTGCTGACATCTAGTAGCAATTTAGTGTAATCACAGCTTGTTATTTCTATGTCTGTTAATGGTATAATCCAGTTTCCCTGCATGTTGGAGCTAGATAGTTTACTCCTAGACCTCTCCCTTTTCTTCTTCATGTTCCTCATTTAGCTATCAGCCTTCATAGCAGGCATAAGGCTGGAAAGATTATTGTTCTTCTACACTTCAAATGACCAGTGGACCATGTACAGCACATAAGAAGTAAAACTATGTTGGGTTAAACTGTCAGGGCTTCTTGGAGAGTTGAGCTGTGTATAAGAGTGCTTAATCAGCAGGTATAAAAATTGTCAATATGGCACAATGGGTGCAGCCTAGGTTGAAACAAACTACATTGAAGGAAAGTATAGTATAGACAAAATCCTCAGGACAAATCCTACAGCTTTAGAAACCGCTGAGGAATCCAATCCAGAACACTTAACCCAGTACTTCTGAGGGACTGAAGCGATCTCTAAGTGGCAATCAGACAAAAAGAGCAAAGTATACAGACTAAGTGTAGTGGGTGTGTAAACATTTATTAATCAGCCCCGGAGGAATTGGCTGCCCAATGACCGGGCCATTTTTGCGATTCAGCACTGTGTTGCTTTAACTGACTATTGCATGGTCGTACGAATTTGTACCCAAGCAAAATTGACGTCCTTTTTTTCCCACAAATAGAGCTTTCTTTTGGTGGTATTTGATCACCTCTGTGGTTTTTATTTTTTTCTATGAACAAAAAAATAGCGTAAATTTTGAAAGAAAAGCAATATTTTTTACTTTTTGCTAAAATAAATATCCCCAAAAAATTTATAAAAATAAACAAATGTTTTCCTCAGTTTAGGCCGATATTTATTCTTCCACACATTTTTGGTAAAAAAAATCGCAATAAGCGTATATTGATTGGTTTGCGCAAAAGTTATAGCGTCTACAAAATAGGGGATAGTTTTTTGGCATTTTTATTATAATTTTTTTTTTACTAGTAATGGTGACGATCAGCGATTTTTATCATGACTGCTATATTGCGGCGGATACATCGAACACTTTTGACACTATTTTGGGACCATTGTCATTTATACAGCAATCAGTGCTTTAAAAATGCATTGATTACTGTGTAAATGACACTGGTAGGGAAGGGATTAACCACTAGGGGGCTAGGAAGGGGTCAAGTGTGTCCTAGGGAGTGATTATAACTGTGTGGGGGCTGGGCTACAAGTGACACGACAGTAATTACTGCTCCCGATGACAGATCAGTGTCCTATCACTAGGCAGAACAGGGAAATGCCTTGTTTACATAGGCATCTCCCTGTTCTGCTGCTCTGTGACATGATCGCGGGACACTGGCGGACATCAAGTCCGCGAGTCCCGTGGGCACGGAGCTTGCTCCACACATGCGCCCGCTAGGCGGCAGTTTGAAGCAACATACAGGTACGTTGCTTTGCCTGCCCTTGCCATTCTGCCGACATAAATGTACGTTAGGCAGTTGGCAAGTGGTTAAAGGTAGGCAATTAGCAACTTATATAGAGAAAGACGAACTATGCTTATTATGGTTCTAAAAAAAAAATGATTTCCAGCTGGGGAGGATACCAGGGAAACTGTCACAATGGATACACTGGACATGTTCTGGATTACATCTGCAATAGGTAAGGGAGACAGCAAGGGTGATCCAATCTAAGTGCAGCAAGGTGGAGAAGTGGACATGGCACACAATAATTGGCAACTCACAGTGTGTGGATGATCTCATGCATTACAGTCATTGGTGCATCTGCAGCTGGGAGAAAGAGGCATCCAGGATCCCAAGATGGAGCTGCTGCTGCTGCATCGAGAGGAGTTTGGTAGCTGGGGTAACCATGCAGCCTTAGTACAGGAAGCAGCACATTTTGATCGATGGAGCACAGGTGAGGACAGGAAATAGCTGGCTTAAAAAAGAGGAGTCGTCTTTGAAACATGTTGCCCCCCCAACATCACTTGCTGTTTCACCAATTCCTTTCCTTGCCTTTGCTTTAACGATCCACACATGCTGCTTCCAGTTTCATTGGTGCCCTCCCCAGCTGGAAATCTTTTTTGAGAACCATAAAAAGCATAATTCGTCTTACTTTATGTGAGTTGCTAATTTTCTTCCTACCACCAACGTGTTTTGTATCGTGGAAATAAACCAAAGCAGTCGCGGGAGGTCCACACAAACAAGAACATACCAGATTTATGTACTGTCTCTTGTGTGATTTTTTTAATCCCAGAACCTCAGGACTGAAAGAAAACTATGCATACACATAGCCACATGAACACAAACGGGATACAGTTATTTCTGAGCACATCAAGTTTACTAAAATTTGACACAAAAAGTCGTACCACACACTTTACTACCATAGCTTTCCTACTACTAAACAGGTATCCCGTATTACACTATAAACTGATATGAAATTTAGATGCCCAAAGGTCATTGCCCAAACCTCCCAACATTTTGACATGGGAATAAGGGACACCTACTTGCAAACATATGTAGGCATAGGATACGCCCCCTGTCACACCCCCTTAAAGGAGAATTAACCAAAAATAAAGGTTAATTAAATCCACAAGGGCTTTTTTTTTACCACTACTATTCATTTTTATTGGCTTTTAAAGTTTACAAATGCAGCAATTTAGAATTTGGATGAAAGGTTTAGCACTGGGAAACACTTTTTGAAAAATAAAAAGTGCATTTTATATACATCTATATAGATCAGACCAAAATGAGGGACAAACCAGGAGGAATGAGGGACAGAGGGACAGTCCCTCGAAATCAGGGACAGATGGGGAGCTATGAATGCCAGTAAACCAATTTATGCTTATATATTATCAAAGCTACATCAAATAACTAATTTTTGGATAGAAATTACATACTGAGTTCTCAAACTCAAATAAACAGGCACACGGTAATATGTTGTAACATCACTGTACCATACCCAGGGCAGGACTTAGGGTGGTGGGGGCCCCTGGGCTTGAGTGTTGAAGGGGCCCCCTGGAGCCGAGAATTGGGGGGGATCGAAGTTGTTGAGCGCGGGGGAATTGAAGTTGTTGAGCGGGGGGGGCGCATTAAAGTTGTTGAGCGGGGGGGCACATTAAAGTTGTTGAGCGGGGGGGGGGGGGGTAGTGCCTCTCAGGCCCCGTACACACGGTCAGTTTGGTCCAATGAGAATGAACTGAAGTTGTTCATTTACATCGGACCAAACCGACCCTGTGTATAGGCTATCGGTCTGTTTTCCTTCGGTCCAAAATTTTAAAACATGCTTCAAAACCAAACCGATGGACCGCTGCCCCATTGGACCAAACCGATGGTTAGTACAGAAAAGCATCGGTACAAAACCCGTGCATGCTCAGAATCAATTCGACGCATGCTTGGAAGCATTGAACTTCATTTTATTCAGCACGTCGTGTGTTTGACATCACCGCGTTCTGACCCGATCGGATTTTGGACTGACGGTGTGTACACATATCAGGCCGTACGGCCACTTCAGAGGTGAACCGATAAAAACGGTCCGTCGGACCATTCCCATTGGTTTTGTCCGACCGTGTGTACGGGGCCTCACCTGTGCCAACAGCCGGGGCCACAGACTGTCATTAGCCCGGCTCTCGGCTTTCTTCCCTTCAGCAGCCACAGTCCTCCACACACCGCTCCGGTTCCTCCTGCTTCCGTGCTGCCTCCTCTTGCAGTGCAGGAAAATTAACCCTTTTGCGGGACTGCGGGAAGAAGCTGTCTGTGTGGGAAAGTCCCGCAGAATCCGTGCGTGTTGGGAGGTATGCGCAGGGCTGCCATCAGGAATTTTGGGGCTCCTTACACAGCTTAAGGCATGGGCCCCCTGGAGCAGAGAACCGGGGCGGGGGGGTGCTGCCGCCTGAAATTGAGAAGCGGGAGGGCTGCCGCAAATTGAGAAGCGGTGGGGCCTTTACAAAAAAAAGAAGAAATAAAGAAAAAAAAAATATATATATATATATATATATATATATATATATATATATATATATATATATATATATATATATATATATAAAAAGAGGGGTAGCCATCCAGGGCCCTGGGGACCTCTGGGCCCTTCCTTTAATAAAAATAAAAAATAAACCTCTGGGCCCTTTAATAAAAAAAAAAAAAAAATAAACATTTATAAAAAATACATAAAAAAAGGGAGGTTGCCTCTGGGCCCCTGGGGACCTCTGAGCCCTTTAATAAAAAAATATATATATAAAAAATGTAATTTTTTTATAAACAAAAAAAGGTGTGTTGCCATCCGGGGGCCCTGGAGACCCCTGGGCCCTTTAATAATAATAATAATAATAATAATAATAATAATAATAATCATCATCAAAAAAAAAAATATATATATATATATATATATATATATATATATATAAAAAAATAAATTTTTATAAAAAAAAAAGAAAAAAAGGGGGGGGGGGGGGGGGTTGCCGTCTGGGGCCCTGGGGACCTCCGGACCCCTAAAAATATATATATATATATATATATATATATATATATATATATATATTTAAAAAGGGGGCCCCCTATTGGGCGGAGCCCATGGGCTTGAGCCCAGTCAAGCCCAATGGTAAGTCCGGCCCTGACCATACCTAACAAATGTTTCAGATAAGAAAAAGGGACACCTATCTCTCAAAGTATGTAGCTAAAAGACACATCCCTGTCTTGTTCTTTGTTGCACAGATCATTAAGAATTGAAATGCAAAAAAATTATTAAAGCATTGGTCACAAAAAAGCAAATGCTCCTTTCCATTGTTGTTACTTTATACTGACTTTCCAAAATAACAAATGCAGGATTTTAGAGGCTGGATGAAAGTGTCAGTGTATATAACAGAATGCACAAAAAATCTGGATGGCTGCACTCTGTGAAATTCCAATTTATTGAAAGCAATCATACATACAGGCAAATTAAGGCATATATAAGCATGGGGTGCAAGGAGAGTCGACAAGTTTCATGCAGATTTAGGGCTTACTCATGACATGATCAGTGTAATATAACACTTTTGCTAGTTAACCTCTTGCCGACCATGTAACACATATGTGGGCTTTAACACCCGCATGCAGCACATATGCGTCCATGGTGGCTAATGTTTCTGTGCTGAGAATGCGCTTCCAATATAGTGACCGAACTGTTACAGACAGCTCCTTGTCGGGAGGGGATCATGTGATCACTGTGACAGCCAATCACAGTGATCACGTGACTGGAAAGTCTGTCCAGCATCCTGGCATTAAAGCGAACCTTCACTACATATGAACAGCACAAACCAAAAACACTATTTAATTCATTTTTAATATTCAAAGCAAACTCCCCCATCCATCCATGTCTTTATTAACCATTTGCCATTATACGGCGGCAGGACGGCTCGTTCCTGCAAAACGGTGCAGCTGTACGTCAGCTTCTTTAAGAGCCGCTGCACCTGTATGGGGACCCGTGTGCGTGGCCGGCGGTCACGATATCCGCCGGCCACCCTCAATCGCGGGAAAGAGACAGAATGGGGATCTGTCAATGTAAACAGACAGATAACCATTCTGACAGGGGAGGAGAGATCTGCTGTTCCTAGTGATTAGGAAAAGCGATCTCTCTCTCCTCCATTCAGTCCCATCCCCCCACAGTTAGAAACACCTCCAAGGGAACACATTTAACCCCTTGAATGCCCCCTAGTGTAAACCCCTCCCCTGCCAGTGTCATTTTTACATAATCAGTGCATTTTTATAGAACTGATCGCTGTATAAATGTCAATGGTCCCAAAAAAGTGTCAGAAGTGTCCGATCTGTCCGCCGCAATTTAGCAGTCCCGCAAAAAATCGCAGCTCGCCACCACTACTAGTAAAAAAAATGCCATAAATCTAACCCCTATTTTGTAGACGCTATAACTTTTGTGCAAACCAGCCAATATACACTTATTGCGATTTTTTCACTAAAAACATGTAGAAGAATACCTATTGGCCCAAACTGATGAAGACATTTATTTATTTTTGGATATTTATTACGGCAAAAAGTTAAAAATATATTTTTTCCTTTTTCAAAATTGTCGCTCTTTTTTTGTTTATAGCGCAAAAAATAAAAACCTGCAGAGATGATCAAATACCACCAAAATCTCTATTTGTGGGGGAAAAAAGGACTTCAATTTTGTTTGGGTACAACATCGCAAGACCGCGCAATTGTCAGTTAGAGCGACGCAGTGCCGTATCGCAAAAAATGGCCTGGTCATTAAGGGGGTAAATCTTCCAGTTTGTAAGTTGTTAAATGTGTTGAGAAATTTGAAAAACACCCCCTGGCATTTCTGGCTGTGGCCATCTTGAGTAAGGGCACAAAAATTGTTTGTAGCATTTACTTCCTGGAATCCACCTGTCCTTAGCTCAAGCATGGCCACAGGAGGGTGTGCTTAGCTGATAAAAGCCCTCCTCCTCCTCTCCTCCCCTCCTGAAAATTCCTGGGATGTATGATATAATTTTCCTAGGCAAGAATCCAGGAAGTAAGTGAAGAAATGTAAAAACTAAAGGTTCAAACAAGTAAATTTGATATACTTTCCTATCTAATTACTAACACTAGCAGCATGAGGATTAAAAATAATCAATGTTGATTGGTAAAGTAAAGTTACACTTTAAGACCCAATTAAAGGGCAGCAAGGAGGGTTCAGGAAGGGATTGAATAGTGTTTTTGTTTTTTTTTTTTAAATGGAGGTCTCTATATGAAACCAGAAAAGAGGGACAACTGAGGAGGATAGGCAGATAGAACGATACAGTTCCAAAAAGGGACAGTCCCTTTAAATGAGACTCTGAGTTTTGCCTCTTTGCAACTCCATCATCCATGGGCCTGAGTTTGTAATTCTCCCAAGGACTGTTTGGATCTCCTTACATATATTAGACCTCTACCAGGCAATTAGAAGCTAATAAGTGTAGGCTTGGCTTTTGCACTGATCGTTTTATGTTTTTTGTATTGCCCTTTAAATGAGAAACAGTTAGGAAACTATTGTAAGCTTTTGATAACAAGAAAAGTGGGAAAAAATAAGTAGTTTAGAATCAGCGATAGCAGATATCACAGCTCTACTGAGTCATTTGAAACAAGCATCATGATGTCTTTATCGTTTTAAGGCCCTTGGGGTCTTAACAATAATATCTTCCTTTTTTCAGCAGCACTGTGTGCTTTTGGAGCAAGTGTTCTCAGTGCAAGGCAAAGGAATTGTGCAGAAGAAAATGTTTTGTAGTGTTGGAAAGCTTTAAGGCTCCCTTGGGGGTTAGGTTATGTGTTGAGGGGGACATAGTTTGCAGTTTTCATACTTCAGAAACCTTTTCTTTTTTGCTTTGATTTAGCCCTCTGTTGAAACCTAAACCCTTGGCATCAGTCAAGATGGGACTGCAATTAAATAGCAGCACAGTCAGGCCTCGTACACACGGCCGAGTTTCTCGGCAAAAACCAGCAAGAAGCTTGCTGGGTTTTTTTTTTTGCAGAGGAAACTGGTCGTGTGTACACTTTTCAACGAGGAAACCGACGAGGATCTCGTCGGGCCAAAAAGAGATGTTCTCTATTTCCTTGACGGGAATGTGAAAATTTGGCTTGCCGAGATCCTCGGTGGCTTCACAAGGAACTCGACGAGCAAAACGATGTGTTTCGCCCGTCGAGTTCCTTGTCCGTGTGTACGAGGCCTCATAAAAAATACCTAATGGTCCACAGTTATAAATGTAATCAAGTTTCATAGTGATGTAAAGGCTTATTCAGCAAGGCAGTACAGTGAGTACAATGTTTAAAGTGCAGTAAACCATAGCACTTAGTAGTCACCTCATAACTAATCTGACCACAGCAAAGTAAAAATCTGACTGATGCTATAGGTTACTCATGAAAGATGTTCCTCTGCAATCCTGATCTTCAGCTTGCAGGTAGTCGGGGTTCGTTTCTCTCAAACGCCATTTAGCAAAGTGCTGGAGTTGCACACCATTTCCAATGGGTAACCTAAACGTTATTGTTCAGTGCATGCACAGTTATAAACCCTACACTGATATAATCCTTCCACTAATATGTTTCGTCCCCCTACTCAAACCTAATCATAGAGCCCTGATGCTATAGGTTACTACAGTCTTCACATTGACCTTTTTTGTTTTGTACTGTTGTACTGATAATTTTTTGCGCTTCTGATTAACACAGAGTTTTGGATCACCCAGCAACGCACAAGTATTCTCATAAATATCAGCTCTTTGGGAAAATGCCAGATTGACCATACTATCAACTGTTTATATGGTCCTGTAAATACGATTTATTTAATATGGTTTATTGCTAACAAAAATTCCATTCCTTTATAGGCATTATACACCCAACCGAATCATAGAATGCTACACGACAATGACATTCAAAACATTGCTTATTTTTTCATTACACTGTGAAGTGCAAGGCACAGCAGTCTGCGATATAAATACAATTGTAACCAGCCTCTTATATCAAGATGATTGATAAATTGAGATGATGGCCAGATCTGCAAATCCACACAACCTAATTGAGTCTGCGAAAATACTTCATACTTGTATGCTTTTCAAAAGCTAATTTACCAATAAATAACTGAATCAGAAAATCGACAGCAGAAAATGGAACAATCTCGTATGACAATTTCAAACCCTTAGCATTAAACTCTTATTGATATAATGATGACTTGTGTTTCGTAACAGTTTCCAACCAGAACAATTTATGGGAATAATAAATCCCTTCTATCAATCGTTACTGTATTTTATCTTTGCTTTGTATTATACCTCCACAGAGAGCTCCAGGTAAACAATTCATGCTCTAATAAAATAGGCCATGAGTCCTAAACCAACAATATCTGTACCCCAGGGGCTACTTCCAGGTGTAACTCCATAGTCATAACCATGGTTTTGAAACAGCTCATATGTGTAATGGTCAGGCGTTAACTAAATGTTGGCCACATAATGTATTAAAATATATCTGAGATAAGGTGTGGTGCACATGGATGTACTTGCAAATATTGGCTTTTGTAAAGGGGAACATTAAAAAGCAATAACATAATGGTAAAGATTGATTCAGCACTTGTATGGCCCATTGTATGCTATATCAATCATCATTACAACTATTTTCGGAGCCACAAGCGTCTTGACATAGGGCTTTCAAGGTGGAAAATAATATAATATCTAAAGCTTCTCTAAATGTCCTTAATGTCTAAACCAGCCTTTCTCAACCTTATTACCCAAGAGCAATGTAGTATGCATCCAAAGTCACTGGTTTATAGCAGAGATACTGTATAGTCTAATATAGTAGAACCATTCAGAAAAAAAGTACTATTTTCTAGGTACAATTGCTGTGAACCCAAAATTAGTACCATGCAAGCAGCATTTACAGTACAAAACAAGACAAATGTGCCAAGGAACCGATCAACAGTACATAAATTTATCATTACCGAAAAAAAAGTTCATGCATTAAACTTGGTCCAGCTTGGTCCAAATTAACTATTTAAAGTTCACTAAAACATGGAGTTAGTCTTTAATATTTATTAGACTGGAAAAGGAAGATGTATTTGTATTATTTACATGTTTAAACTAGACCATAATAAATTAAGAACATATGTACAAAACCACTACACATTTCCTTTAACCAATTTTTGTTGTGTTAAATCTGCGATCAATCAATTAATCTTTTAGATTTGTGTGGAGACTTCCAGCATTACATGCGATTGTGATCTCCTGTGTGATCTCCTGTGATAAGAGATCACGTTTAGCTGGTAAGAGGCAGTGTCTACTAAGGTGAAGGTGCTTTCCTATCCTCACGTTTCTGGATGCCGTGGATTTCTTTCACTCAGATTATAAGCTTGAATATTCATTCATCTATTGGACTTTATATGTAAAGTCACACGTCACTGGTTCACTTTGTGTATTCTTTATACATTTATAGAGTCACTCTTTTCATTTAGATCGTTATATCGTATTTTTGACATTATTGCATACATGTGTATGTGTTTATATTCTATGTATAGGTCACCATATTGCATACATGTGTATGTGTTTATATTCTATATATAGGTCACTATATATTTTTTCAATTTTCACTAGCGCAGCTTTCTTTTTATTACTTATCTTGTTTAATGTTGTATAACATTCATAGTTGCCTGCTTGACACCCACTGAATGAGCGCAATATTTTTTCCACCATTATGCTATGAGCACATTGAGTGTAAATCATGCCAGCAACTTTTTTCTACGACTCTCACAATAATCCTCCTAAGTCCTGGTCACTAAATCCTAACGTTGAACAACAGCTTACACCACTCATAAGTGTCAAGGAGATAAATTTCATAGCACTGTAGATTTCTGTATAAATAAGTGATTCTCAGATCTAGTATTGGATGATGCCTACAAAATAAACCTAACATGTCATGAAAGCTTGCATTTGATAGTAAGGTGCATAGAAGTGGGGGAGGAAAAAAACATCCATAAATCACAGAACATGCCACAGAAATCCAGCTGTTCAGTCACTTCCATTGATGGGATGACAACATTGACACGCTACCATTGAAATCAACACTAAACCCCTATGGCTGGATTGCAGCAGTACATATCAAGATGATCATTTCAGGGACATGATCAGCCCCCTCCTTCAACCCCTCAGTCCACTTGTCCACTATTGGCAATAGGGATTATGGGAGGTGTAGTTGTACTGTTGGTTGCACATAATAGCATAGTGTCACCGGAAGAGCCTAGGGACATCAGCACTGTGTTCAAAGTAGGCACAGATATTCAAGTTTATGAAAGAAAAAGGACTTTTAAAGCATTTAATAGACATGTGCACACTGAAATATTTTGTTTCGTCTGAAAAATAAATGTATTTAGTTACTCCCGAAATTCGTTTTTATTTATTTTGTTTTTCGTTGGAAATTGCATGCGTCTGAAAATCCGAACGAATTAAAGTTGAATCTGTCATTGAAGGCTTATGGTGTCTGTCGAATGTTCAAAGAAGATTCGACGGAGCAGCGAAACTGTGCGACGCTGCAATCATACTTTTCCGGTCAAATGTTCCTCCTACAAGCTATAGTACAATTCTAATGTTGTATGACTAGTAATAATTATATTTATTAATTATTATTACTAGTCAACCAACATTAGAATTTTTCTATAGCCTATGGGCCGAGCATTTGACCAGAAATATATTATTGCAGCGTCGTACAGTTTAGCTGCTCCGTCGAATCTTCTTTGAACTATCAACAGACACCATAAGCCTTCCATGACAGATTCAACGTTTGTATGTTTTTTGATGCTTTGTCGAATCTTCGTCGTTCATGTTGAATTGTCAAGTTAGTTCTAGCTATTTTACTGCTCCTCCTCTTTGGTTACAATCAGCCAATAACATTCATCAGCATCGTTATTTTTAATTTACTTCCCCCACCCAATTCCAGCTGCGATCTTTTCTCTCTGTAATGTCGAATCTTTTCTCTCTATAATGTCGAATCTTTTCTCTCTATAGTGTCAAATCTTTTCTCTCTATGTAGAATAATCTTGGACTAATAGAGTTAAGGTTAGGCACATTCGACCAACAAAAATGAAAATAAAGCATTTGTTTATGTCGGATCTTTCGGTTTTTGTATTCTGTGCGCTCCTTTTCGTTTAAATAAATACCTGAAATTCAGACAAAAATGCATTCGGACGAAAACGAATGCACATGTCTAGCATTTAATCATGACAGCTGGACTTCTTTCAAAGGTGCTTAGCAATATTAACGTTATACTACAAAGGATTTAAAACTTTGTTAGACAATAAATATCATGCTCCAAAATGTTTGCTACCTGAGAATTGAAAATAGTAACTTACCACAAGTGAGTAGCAAACTTTGAAGCCAGGCTTAGCCACAAAATGGTCATCTGATTTAAATGTGATTTTTATTCGATTTCTTTTAGATGTCAGTCTCGGGGGAGCCTCTTTATTTCCACACCACCGGCCTCGTATAACAGAGCTTGTTTCCGAAGACTCTTCCACCTCCACAAAGTCATACCTGAAAATCAATCAAAGAGATTAAATATCCAGCAAGCTGCTAAATTACTCTATTATATGTTTAAGGTTTCTCAAATGATACATTGCTTTGAACTTGTAATGATACTAGTTTTTGAGCGTTTAGGAAAGTTTGAATTTCTGCAATGTTTTCAGCTTCCCTATTTGTCCTGGTGATCACTGTCTGAGAGAATCTTACATTTTGAGTCACTGGATCAGAAATAGAGGGGACAACTTGCTGCAAGGACATTTGTTACTGTGACAACTGTAAATGAGATGGTATCACATCTTTAGTAGAAATCTCACCTTACTTCCTATCGTCTCAAGACAGGATTAAAGGAAAGTCTCCCCAGTAGGATAAATACAGCATAAAAGAAAACAAAAAATTATCACAGATTTTAGCCATTTTCTATCCAAAACTAAATATAATAATTTGGCTTTAGATATATCTTGATACTGTTTGGTGTATTTAATAAGGCCACAAGCAAAGTGCGCTAAACCAGTTCTGATATGACTTGTTCCCTGGAATGCTAGTCAATGGAAGCCAGAGAAAGATGGGGTGTGGAGGTAATATGAGATACTGCCAAAGAAAGGCTAATGGTTCTTAAACCAGAACTCCAGGAAAATAAATAAAAAGTAAAAAATGTTAATCCAGCTTAAATGGGTGTGGATGGAGTGGTAGGACTACATTGCTCTGCGCAGTGCTTGTCACAATAGCACTTAAACACAAAGGGAACACAGGGTCCTGAGGGGCGGGACCGAGTGATACAGTGAGCGGCTATGGCCGCTCGCTGTATCACAGGAGCACGCCCGCAAGGACTCATCACCATGCGAGCTCTCTCGCATGAATGTGATGAGTTCTTGTGGGGAGGACCAGAGACAGCCGCCGAGGGACCCCAGAAGACGTGAATCGGGGCCACTCTGTGCAAAACGAACTGCACAGTGGAGGTAAGTATAACAAGTTTGTTATTTTAAAGAAAAAACATTTTTTCCTTTAGTAACCCTTTAAGTTTGTGGGTGCAACTATAACTTTTACATTTTTTTTTTAACTTAAAAGTGTAACTCCACTTTTGTTGAGAAAAAAACATTCCCCTATGTACATTGCAAGGATCATTACAACCTTTTTTGCAGATTCCTACCTTTTGTTAATCTGAAGAAATCACTGTTTGTGCCTCTGTGCCGAGTGGGTCTAATTTATGGTTTCATAATTATCAGTCAGCTGTGGCAGCTGCAGAGCACTAATTAGGAAAGCTGTGGGGTCTGCATCCCTTTTACCTAGGTTCACATTGCAGCGATTTAGCATGTCATATCGCATTCTAAATCAGCGGCTATTGCCGGCAACGGCGCCGTCCGAATTGGTGCGCCGCCGACTTTTGACACTAAAATTATCAACTTTTTGGATGACATCTGAAGCAATATCAGTTAGAGGATGTCCATAGACTACTATATATCGTGATCAGATAATAATTATAAGTCTGAATTGATCTTAACCACTTCAGCCCCAGACCATTTGGCTGCCAAATGACCGGGCCACTTTTTGCGATTCGGCACTGCGTTGCTTTAACTGACAATTTCGCGGTCGTGGGATGTGGTTTCCAAACAAAATTTACGTTCTTTTTTCCCCACAAATAGAGCTTTCTTTTGTTGGTATTTGATCACCTTTGCGGTTTTAATTTTTTTGTGCTATAAACAAAAAAAGAGCGAACATTTTGAAAAAAATAACAATATTTTTTACTTTTTGCTATAATAATTATACCCAAAAAAGTTTTTAAAAATCCATATTCTTCATTAGTTTTGGTCAATATCTATTCTTCATATTTTTTGGTAATAAAAATCGCAATAAGCGTATATTGATTGTTTTTGGCAAAAGTTATAGAGTCTATAAACTATGGGAAACATTTATGACATTTTTATTATTATTATTATTTTTACTAGTAATGGCGGTGATCTGGGATTTTTATCGGGACTACGACATTGTGGCGGACAGATCAAACACTTTTTTGTGCTATAAAAATGCACTGATTACTGTATAAATGTCATTGGCAGGGAAGGGGTTAACACTAGAGGGAGATCAAGGGGTTAACTGTGTTCCCTCGGTGTGTTCTAACTGTAGGGGGAAGGGACTGACTAGAGGAGAAGACAGATCATTGTTCCTAGCTATCTGCTAACTCTGCTTAAAGGGCCGACGTACAGCTATGACGGCTCGTGAGAACTTGCCGACCTGCCGCAGTATAATGACGGCGGCTGGTCGGCAAGCGGTTAGGGAACTTTGTACTTGCATTTTTGCTTTTTTTCTTAGACTTTTTATTAATTTCATACACATCTCTTTGAAGAATTTTGTCCATATTCCAGATACCTCAAAGCGCCATATTAAAATGTCTCTGAAGCACAGAAATAGTAGCGAATAAAACATACAATATGTGATCATATTTTTTACAGCACCATTCCACATGTTACAGTATAATCTGCAGCGCTACAAAAGAAATGGCCAATTAAATTGATTTATGAGCTGAAAATTTGTAGTGTGAGGTTAAAGTTCTTACATTTTAATTGGGCTGAGTGATATCCTCTAACGCTCCAAGTGCCTGGCTGCATATGGTTTGCAGAACATAGTCCCAAATATCAAACTTTAACGTTAAAAACAACTTCATCTTTGAGGGTACTGCATCGTTCTATGCCCTATCGAATATTTACACCCCCCAAGACCACAGAAATTAGATCTTCATCTAATGCCTATATGGTTGTGACATGCAAAGCCTACTTTTTCAAACTAGCTAACATACAAAAAAATGCTCTTTCGGGCAGAATGATTAGTACAGTGCTAGGACCCTGGAACACTTGTTTTTGGCACTGGGCTTAATCGCCGAAAACAAAATTAAATAAAAATCTGAACAAATGTGTCCTCTGTGTAGCATCTAACCAAGCCTTTCACAATCTTTTTAACACAGAGGAACCCTTGCAATAGTTTTCTGGTTTTAGGGAACCCCTGCTAAAAAATACTGTATCTACAAAGCTCCTTAAACTTGTACACATTGGAAAGAATTACAGATAGCTAAAAAGATCCATGGTGTCAGTGGGAACTTATCTGAGAAGCAGACATTTCTCATTGTTCAAGGAACCCCTAACAACCTCTGAATGAAAACCTAGGGTTCCATAGAACCCTGGTTGAAATACCATGATCTAACCTGTAACACAAATCCAAGCAATGATTTACCCATAGAAGAACTCTTAATTAACGTTTAACTTTTCCACTTAAGCCCCATACACACTATAAGTTTTCCTGCAGGTTTTTGTCTTCAGGTTTACCAAAACCATCTAATATGAGGTCAAACCTTAATGGGCCGTACACACGACTGAACATGTCTGCTGAAACTGGTCCACGGACCAGTTTCAGCAGACATGTTCGGTCGTGTGTAGGCCCGAGCGGACAGGATTCCAGCATACATTTGCCCGCCGGGCCTTTTTCCAGCGGGCAAATATTTCTGGACTTGTTTTAAAAAGTGTATTATCTACGGTACATCACTATGTGGATTTCATTTTCTTTTGGTGATATACATCGCTGTGGCTGCTTGTAAGAGTCCCTGTTGCTCTGGCTGGTGAATTGGAGGCAATCTTTTTAAAGGCCCTGGCTGGGTTTGGCCACAAGCGTTCTGTTTTTATATGTCTGGTAAGAGTCCCCCTTATTTGGTGATACCTATCGGTGGTGGCTTTTCCTTGGTGTGCTACTACAACTCGATACATCTGCGGTACATCACTATATGATATATATTTCTTTCATGTACCTTGGATTTTGAACCTATCCACACAATTGGAGGATTACCATCTAGAGTGTCAGTGGCAGTTCCTGATAAAGACCCTAGCTGGGGGTTCCAGCTGCAAGCCTTGTTTGCTTGCCCTTCTGGTAAGCGCATAATCATATATTTATCCATTTCACCGGTGGAGGATCTATGTTTGCTAGTCACGTTGTATATTTTCATTCATCAATTCACTTGATGTGAACTTTCACTACAATTTTTTGCCCATTGGACTTTATGGACATTATTTATATCAATTTATTTTTTATTATTCACTTTAATAATTTATATTCACCTATGGTTTAGCGCAACTAATTTTTTTCCTTGTTTTAAAACAGCCCGCTGGAATCCTGTCCGCTCGGACATGTTTGGTCGTCTGTACAGACCTACCGTACATGTCCGAGCGCCCGCCATACCTCGCATGCATCGAATGACTTTGACGCATGCGTGGAAGCATTGAACTGGCAGGGCCGCTCACGTCGCCGCGTCATCGTCGCGGCGACGGCGCGGCCACGCCCCGTGTATTGTTTACGCGCGGATTTCTGTATGATGCTGAGTACAGCCACCATACAGAAATCCCCGGGCAGACATGTACGGTGAAAACGGTCCGGCGGACCGGTTTCATCGTACATGTTTGGTCGTCTGTACACGGCCTTAGAGTTTCAATTTGTATGCAATCAGGCAGGCCCTTGCACTACATGGTTTTGGTAAACCTGAAGAGAAAAACCTGCAGGAAAACTGATAGTGTGTATGGGGCTTCACACTTTAAAACCCAAGGCCTCAGACACATGGTCATAACACAGTGGTAAAAATTGACTGATCATTAAAGTGGACCTTCATTAATTTTTCAAACTTTCCATCTATTAAATCTTCTGCTCTTGTTGTTTTAACTTTGGATAGTAAAACATATTTTTTCTGCCAGTATTTACGTAATACAGCCCACTTTCTGTTTATTGTCTGCAGAGGCCTTGTTAGGGGGGTGCGGGGGGTGCGGTCCGCACCCGGGTGACACCCGCTAGAGGGGTGACACCATCCCGACTCTCCCGAGGGTGAGGAAAGCCCTGGTATTTTTTTTTTACAGCTGACCCTGGTCACTCCGCTGGAACAACACCTCCAGCGCCGCGGCCATGCCTGGTGTGCGTGCGTCTCCTTCTCCCTTCTCCCTAGTGAGCCAGTGAGCCTGTCACATCTCACACTGCAGACATGATGATGTCACTCACTACACTATCCATCTCCGCCAGGGTGGCGCGGCTGCATGCTGTGACGCTGTCCTCGTCTCCTCTCCTGACTCCCGGAACAGGTGTGAGTACAGTACAGGCGGGAGGGAAGTAAACTAGTGAAGGGTGACACTCAGCTTGCGAGGGGGTGTCCTGGTGTCCACCGCCGGCCCAAGCCCGACACAGCCATATATATATATATATATATATATATATATATATATATATATATATATATACAGTGAGGAAAATAAGTATTTGAACACCCTGCTATTTTGCAAGTTCTCCCACTTGGAAATCATGGAGGGGTCTGAAATTGTCATCGTAGGTGCATGTCCACTATGAGAGACATAATCAAAAAAAAAAATTCCAGAAATCACAATTTATGATTTTTTAACTATTTATTTGTATGATACAGCTGCAAATAAGTATTTGAACACCTGTCTATCAGCTAGAATTCTGACCCTCAAAGACCTGTTAGTCTGCCTTTAAAATGTCCACCTCCACTCCATTTATTATCCTAAATTAGATGCACCTGTTTGAGGTCATTAGCTGCATAAAGACACCTGTCCACCCCATTCAATCAGTAAGAATCCAACTACTAACATGGCCAAGACCAAAGAGCTGTCCAAAGACACTAGAGACAAAATTGTACACCTCCACAAGGCTGGAAAGGGCTACGGGGAAATTGCCAAGCAGCTTGGTGAAAAAAGGTCCACTGTTGGAGCAATCATTAGAAAATGGAAGAAGCTAAACATGACTGTCAATCTCCCTCGGACTGGGGCTCCATGCAAAATCTCACCTCGTGGGGTCTCAATGATCCTAAGAAAGGTGAGAAATCAGCCCAGGACTACAAGGGAGGAGCTGGTCAATGACCTGAAAAGAGCTGGGACCACCGTTTCCAAGGTTACTGTTGGTAATACACTAAGACGTCATGGTTTGAAATCATGCATGGCACGGAAGGTTCCCCTGCTTAAACCAGCACATGTCAAGGCCCGTCTTAAGTTTGCCAATGACCATTTGGATGATCCAGAGGAGTCATGGGAGAAAGTCATGTGGTCAGATGAGACCAAAATAGAACTTTTTGGTCATAATTCCACTAACCGTGTTTGGAGGAAGAAGAATGATGAGTACCATCCCAAGAACACCATCCCTACTGTGAAGCATGGGGGTGGTAGCATCATGCTTTGGGGGTGTTTTTCTGCACATGGGACAGGGCGACTGCACTGTATTAAGGAGAGGATGACCGGGGCCATGTATTGCGAGATTTTGGGCAACAACCTCCTTCCCTCAGTTAGAGCTTTGAAGATGGGTCAAGGCTGGGTCTTCTAACATGACAATGACCCGAAGCACACAGCCAGGATAACCAAGGAGTGGCTCTGTAAGAAGCATATCAAGGTTCTGGCGTGGCCTAGCCAGTCTCCAGACCTAAACCCAATAGAGAATCTTTGGAGGGAGCTCAAACTCCGTGTTTCTCAGCGACAGCCCAGAAACCTGACTGATCTAGAGAAGATCTGTGTGGAGGAGTGGGCCAAAATCCCTCCTCCAGTGTGTGCAAACCTGGTGAAAAACTACAAGAAACGTTTGACCTCTGTAATTGCAAACAAAGGCTACTGTACCAAATATTAACATTGATTTTCTCAGGTGTTCAAATACTTATTTGCAGCTGTATCATACAAATAAATAGTTAAAAAAAATCATACATTGTGATTTCTGGATTTTTTTTTTTTGATTATGTCTCTCACAGTGGACATGCACCTACGATAACAATTTCAGACCCCTCCATGATTTCCAAGTGGGAGAACTTGCAAAATAGCAGGGTGTTCAAATACTTATTTTCCTCACTGTATATATTTAGCTGTGTCACCCAAGCCTGCCCAGTGCCACCCCAACCTGCCCTATACCACCCTAGCCTGCCCTATACCACACAGCCTGCCCTGTGTAACCCCAGCCTGCCCTGTGCCACCCCAACCTGCACTATAGCACCCCAGCCTGCCCTATACCACACAGCCTGCCCTGTGTCACCCCAGCCTGCCCTGTGCCACCCCAACCTACCCCAACCTGCCCTAAACCATCCCAACCTGCCATATACCACCCCAGACTGCCCTGTGCCACCCCATCTTGCCCCATGTCACCCCATCTTGCCCCATGCCACCCCAACCTGCCCTATACCACCCCAACCTACACTTTCCCACCCTAATTTTCTTGTAGCACCCTAACTTTCCCTCTACCACCCCAACCTGTCCTATGCCACCCTAACTTGCCCTGCACCACCCCAACCTGCCTTTTGCCACCCCAACTTGCCCTATGCCACCCCTACTTGCCCTATACCACCTCAACCTGCCCTGTGCCACCCTAACTTGCCTATAACACCCCAACCTGCCCCATACCGCCTTAACCTGCCCTGTACCACCCTAATCTGCCATATACCACTCCAACCTGCTACTATACCATCCTAATCTGCCATATACCACCCCCAACCTGCCACTATATCACCCTATACTACCCTAACCTGCCACTATACCGCCCTATACTATCATTTACAGGGGCTAGTTTGGGGTGCGACCTGTGACTGTGCGCTGCCTGCATGGTGCTGGGCAGCCTAGATGGGGGGGTGACACCATGTTTTACTGCACCAGGTGACACCAACCCTAGTGACGCCACTGATTGTCTGGTCATTAGCCTAGGCTTATGACATCATGCACAGCTCTCTCTCTCACTCTCGTGAGAGTTTGCCAGGAAGGGAGGGGGATGAGTCATAAGAGGGCCAATCAGAGCTGCAGACTGTAGTTCCTCTTTAACCACTTAAGACCCGGACCATTATGCAGGTTAAGGACCTTGCCCCTTTTTGCGATTCGACTCTGCGTCGCTTTAACTAACAATTGCGTTGTGCGACGTGGCTCCCAAACAAAATTGGCGTCTTTTTTTTCCCACAAATAGAGATTTCTTTTGGTGGTATTTGATCACCTCTGCGGTTTTTATTTTTTGCGCTATAAACAAAAATAGAGCGACAATTTTGAAAAAAATGCAATATTTTTAACTTTTTGCTATAATAAATATCGTCGAAAAAATGTATAAAAAACATTTTTTTTCCTCAGTTTAGGCTGATACGTATTTTTCTACTTAATTTTGGTTAAAAAAAATCGCATGTATAGCGTTTATTGATTGGTTTGCGCAAAAGTTATAGCGTTTACAAAATAGGGGATAGTTTTATGGCATTTTTTATTAATAATTTTTTCTTACTAGTAATGGCGGCGATCAGCGATTTTTTTTCATGACTGCGACATTATGGCTGACACATCGGACACTTTTGACACATTTTTGGTTTATACACACCTCTCCTCGTTCTTCAGCTCCTGTGACCGATCGCGGGACACTGGCGGCGATCGGGTCTGCGGGTCCCGTGGTCACGGAGCTTCGGACCAGGTCGCCTGCGTGCGCAACCCACGGCTGGGCTCTTAAAGGCGACGTACAGGTACGTGCCTGTGCCCAGCCGTGATATTCTGTCGACGTATATCGGCTTTAGGCGGTCCTTAAGTGGTTAAGGCAAGGAATGTGGTTTCAATGGTATACGTGTATACATAAGTCCTCAGATGCAGATTTTTTTATTTTGTTTTACAGATCTGAAGGCAGTGCATTTTTACGCACCTGTGTTAATGCCTCAATTGAAAACAATGCAGCTGCATTCAATTCCGTAAAAAAAAAAATCTGTTGTAAATGCGCTTTTTTTTACAGTCGTGTGAATAGGTTCTAAGTTTAGGTAAAAAAACAGGTCACCAAACTTTTTTCTGTTACAGCTCTACAGGGTCCAGGAAAGCATTAAAGTGGTTGTAAAGTTTGAAGGTTTTTTACCTTTGTGTAATCTTCTGTGTGCATCGCCCCCCCCCCAATCCTTACCTGAGCTCCCGCCGATCCAGTGATCCCAGGACTCTCCCTCCTCATTGGCTGAGACAGCAGTGGGAGACCACTGCTTCCCACTGCTGTCGATCACAGTCAGTGAGCCAATGAGAGGGTGGGGGTAGGGCCAAGTCACGGCTCTATATGTCTTATCTACTGTGCACTTTGCAGTTGCTCCAGAGCTTAGTAAATGAACAGAAACTCTGCTGACTTCCATCATCCAATCTCGTGCAAGCAAAAAAAAATTTTTTTCTTTTTTTTTCTTGCACTTGATAGGGTACTCTTTGCAAAGTGAAGCCTTACCTCATTTATTAAGCTCTTGCGCAACTGCACAGTCTACTTGCCTTTAGTAAATCAACCCCAAAGTCTCCCAATTAATGCTGTGTGTTCCCATAGGTACTCTCCTGACAGGTTCCTGCCCTATAAACTATAAAGAGAATGTTGTGTCAAATTTTCAAACGCTTCTAGACGCAAACGCAGCTAAACGCGGCATTTAAACACAGCTAGACGGACGTTTTTAGACGCCGGTTTCTAGCTGTCAAGTTAAATGGTTCAGGAGAGGTTGAACAACGTCCCATGTACATGAAGCCTAATAAGAGCCTTTAGTAGTGTATAAGAGAAACTTGTATTCTAATTTTCTATTTAACCATTTAATATTTGCCAAAACTTTTTGAAGTTTATTCAGCTTTTACCACTCAGAAGCATTTATTACTGCATGCAGTTTTAAAAAGTTATACACTGTATATAAAATAATGATGAGCAAGACATTTTTCATAGTGTCTTAAAACATTGTCGAGCCCGGCTCGAACATGGGAATGGTTTACATACTGTATATGGTAGGCATGTCCTAATCCAGCCTTTATGGGGAGTAACTGCAATTTAGTGAAGATAAACTAGGGCTCAAAACACCCATAGCTATATAAAAAAACAATTATGTTTGGCTGTACCGGATAGGATGTTACAGGCCCCAAGAGAAGCTTGTTATTTTTTAATGATGGTTGCAGGAACATGAACTACTCAGGCTTGGAAATCCTCAGGAGATCGGATTCAAAAGATGTATAGTTTTTTAAAACAGAGGAGTTATCTGTAACAGGGCACAAGACTTTTTATACGATTTCAAACAAAGCTGGGAATATTGGTTTTGGCGTGATTTTCTTTTTTTTTCTTTTTACATTCAGAACCACCGAACTCCAGGCATACCTGTATATAAGAGTTACAAATTAATGTGTCCCTGTATTTATTACTACATCATTAAAACATGTTTTTTTTAAATGCAAGCAGTGTAAACACCTGAATTTGACTCATTAGCCTTCTGCAATCCTTGTACAGCAGAGCTGAGACTGGGAAAAGAAGAAGCAGGAGGAGGGACCAGGGTGAGAGAGATGAGCTCATCACTGTGATGCTTCTCCTCTCACCATCTAGACAAGGACTGGAGGACCAACAAAATTTGTAATTGTTAATTAACCTGCAGCAGAGAGATCTCCAGGCTGGGCCGTGTGGCGGAATGGGGTAAATCTTAGAACTGGATAGACAGAAAATGTAATACCTTTGGAAGGCGTTAAACGCGATGCAATAAAATACACTCTACTTTAACTTATAATATAAAGCTATTGCATCTATGTATTCATTGTATTTGTATGTCCCTTTATTAACTAATATAAAATAGTATGGTAGGCCTAATGCTATTATGCTAGCTATAAAGACAGACGCATTTGAGTAAAACAAGTTACATTTATTTCCTTTAAAAGTAGGAATGTCATATACTAACAGCAGATATCTATAAAGCCTATAACGATAATACTAATAATGAACGATAGTTATCCCCTCCTCTGGGTAAAGTCCTTGCTGGCTGAGCTCCGGATGGAAAGAGAACTCTCTCATTCAAAACCGTCCTGTTTTAAAGAACCTCAGTCATACCTCATTCAAACTCCCTCCCATTGCCAGCCCATTTGCCTTTGGCCCAATCGTTGCATCCCCGGGACCATCCTCCGTATTACTGACTGCCCTTCCGCCCTTCCATACTTGATCACTGGGGGCAGTATTGTCCATATCATCTCCAACAGTTTAATGGCCTTTTGATCATTGCAATTATGTTGGCAATTGCACTTCCCTTTGTCTGCGGAGGGGCTAATCAAAAGGATCTCGCAGACAGCTTGGAGCCTGGCTTAACAGGTTACATTCCTGAGGGGGGCATCCTGTCCTCCAGGACACTGCACTTCAAGCCTCAGCTTATCTGACCGTTGGGACTTAAAACAGAATATGTACAAAATGCAGAAATTATATTCCTTCCAACAGAAGGTAAACAAAAGAAAAATCTCCCTTATATGTATGTAGCACTGCCCCTTGGGGGTTGCTTAGAATTGCATCTTTGCCTGCGCCACCTTGACCCTGTGAACTTTCCAGCCCT
Source organism: Rana temporaria (assembly GCF_905171775.1). Lineage (NCBI taxonomy): Eukaryota > Metazoa > Chordata > Amphibia > Anura > Ranidae > Rana > Rana temporaria. The sequence goes on from NC_053490.1 coordinate 58,426,250, forward strand.
CCTGACACTCTAGGTTCAGACATGTTGTGTATACCTTTAAATAGCACACTGACACAAGGCAGATTGATTAGCTCTCTCAGATTTTACTTAATCAAGAGGAGAGTCTTGTAACAGCTTATTAGTCAACCAAATCCTGGATAAACAGCCAAGACTCAGTTGAGAAAGTCCCCAAAACAATTAAATGACAGTTTGAAATGACAGTTACATAATATAAATGCACACAGAAAGAGACAATAAATGAATGGATCTCTAAATAGGCTACTGGTTGCTGTTTATAATACCACTGCTAAAGGGGAACCCCAGGCCAGGCTATTAAACCTTTAATCCTAATGAGAGATGAAGTAATATACAGTAACACAATAGTAAGAACACCCCTCACATTGTTGTAAATATTTTATTATATCTTTTCATGTGCCAACACTGAAGAAATTACACTTTGCTACAATTTAAAGTAATGAGTGTACAGCTTGTATAACAGTGTACATTTGCTGTCCCCTCAAAATAACTCAACACACAGCCATAATGTCTAAACTGCTGACAACAAAAGTGAGTACACAACAAAAGTGAGTACACACCTGAGTGAAAATGTCCTAATTGGGGCCAATTAGTAATTTTCCCTCCCTGGTGTCATGTGACTCATTAGTGTTACAAGCTCTTAGGTGTGAATGGGGAGCAGGTGTGTTAAATTTGGTGTTATTGCTCTCACTCTCTTATACTGGTCACTGGAAGTTCATGGCAAAACCTCTCTGAGAATCTGAAAAAAATAAATGTTGCTCTACATAAACATGGCATAGGCTATAAGAAGATTGCCAAGACCCAGAAACTGAGCTCCAGCATGGTGGCCAAGACCATACAGTGGTTAACACAGGACAGGTTCAACTTAGAACAGGACTCGTCATGGTCGACCAAAGACGTTGAGTGCACATGCTCAGAGTCATATCCAGAGGTTGTCTTTGGGAAATATATGTATGAGTGCTGCCAGCATTGCTGCAGAGGTTGAAGGGGTGGGGGTTAGACTGTCAGTGCTCAGACCATATGCCACACACTGCATCAAATTGGTCTGCATGGCTGTCGTCCCAGAAGGAAGCCTCTTCTAAAGATGATGCACAAGAAAGCCTGTAAACAGATTTCTAAAGACAAGCAGACTAAGGACATGGTTCACTGGAACCATGTCCTATTATGAGACCAAGATAAACTTATTTGGTTCAGATGGTGTCAAGCGTGTGTGGCGCCAACCAAGTGAGGAGTACAAAGACAATTTTGTCTTGCCTACTGTCAAGCATGGTAGTGGGAGTGTCATGGTCTGGGGCTCCATGAGTGCTGCTGGCACTGGGGAGCTACAGTTCATTGAGGGAACCATGAATACCCAGCATGATCCCCTGATTGGGAGCTCTTTAGAAGCCTCAAGGAATGATCACTCTGACAGCCAATCACAGCAAACATTCAGTGTAACATTTGTTACCAGAATAAACCCACTAGCTGTCTTATCTCCTCTATTCCCTGCACTAATCTATAAGAGAGAGCTGCAGCTGACATAGAAGAATGTTTATTATGTGCACAGGGAGTTAGTTAACTTGTAATTAACCAGGACATGTCCTTATTTTACTACCTAACCCATTTATTTCAGAAAATAAACCCCTGTATAAGCATAATTAACAGTTTTGTCTCCTGTTCCATGTTTTTATTTTAAATTATATGTTGGGGGGAAAAAATATTAAAATTATTATAACTATAAATATTTTTCAGACTATTTTTCAGACTCAGTGTTTACAAGTTAAAAAATATTTTTTTTTCTAGAAAATAACTTAGAACCCCAAAACATTATATATTTTTTCTAACACCCTAGAGCAGTGATGGCGAACCTTTTTGAGCCTGAGTGCCCAAACCGCGACACAAGAGCAATTTATTTCTTGCAAAGTGCCAACACAGAATTAAACCTGCCAGCGTCTCTGTACAGAGGATGGGACTTATCTAAATGAGCCCTAAGGGACTAGAAATGTACGATTCTGCCAGATTCGCTCAGACTGCAGGGATTAGGAATGCATTGTGCTTAGAATGCACTGTGCAACATACACTGACCATTACACTCACCTACCTGACCATTACACTCACCTACCTGACCATTACACTCACCTACCTGACCATTACACTCACCTACCTGACCATTACACTCACCTACCTGACCATTAAACTCACTTACCTGACCATTGCACTCACTTACCTGACCATTACACTCACCTACCTGACCATTACACTCACCTACCTGACCATTACACTCACCTACCTGACCATTACACTCACCTACCTGACCATTACACTCACCTACCTGACCATTAAACTCACTTACCTGACCATTGCACTCACTTACCTGACCATTACACTCACCTACCTGACCATTACACTCACCTACCTGACCATTACACTCACCTACCTGACCATTACACTCACCTACCTGACCATTACACTCACCTACCTGACCATTACACTCACTTACCTGACCATTACACTAATTTACCTGACCATTACACTCACTTACCTGACCATTGCACTCACTTACCTGACCATTAAACTCACTTACCTGACCACTGCACTCACTTACCTGACCATTACACTCACCTACCTGACCATTACACTCACTTACCTGACCATTGCACTCACTTACCTGACCATTAAACTCACTTACCTGACCATTGCACTCACCTACCTGACCATTACACTCACCTACCTGACCATTACACTCACTTACCTGACCATTACACTCACCTACCTGACCATTGCACTCGCCTACCTGACTATTACATTCACTTACCTGACCATTACACTCACCTGACCATTATACACTCACCTACCTGACCATTACACTCACCTACCTGACCATTACACCCACCTACCTGACCATTACACTCACTTACCTGACCATTGCACTCACCTACCTGACACATGCAATGACACCAATAATGAGGCACAATGACACCAATAATGAGGCACAATGTTCCCTAATGACACCAATAATGAGGCACAATGACACCAATAATGAGGAACAATGACACCAATAATGAGGCACAATGTTCCCTAATGACACCAATAATGAGGCACAATGACACCAATAATGAGGAACAATGACACCAATAATGAGGAACAATGACACCAATAATGAGGCACAATGTTCCCTAATGACACCAATAATGAGGCACAATGACACCAATAATGAGGAACAATGACACCAATAATGAGGCACAATGTTTTCCAATGACACCAATAATGAGGCACAATGGCACCAATAATGAGGCACAATGTTCCCTAATGACACCAATAATGAGGCACAATGACACCAATAATGAGGCACAATGACACCAATGATGACAAAAAATAGGGGAGCACAATGTTTCCCAATGACACCAATAATGAGGCACAATGTTTTCCAATGACACCAATAATGAGGCAATGGCACCAATAATGAGGCACAATGTTCCCTAAGGACACCAATAATGAGGCACAATGACACCAATAATGAGGCAATGGCACCAATAATGAGGCACAATGTTCCCTAAGGACACCAATAATGAGGCACAATGACACCAATAATGACAAAAAATAGGGGAGCACAATGTTTCCCAATGACACCAATAATGAGGCCGAATAACACCAATGATGGGGCACAATGTTTCCCAATGACAGTAATGAGGCTGTTCTTTTTGCACAATTGATTATTTGCTGAGCTAGCACCTGATATCTGAGAGTGGGGCAGGCTTAGGACTAACAAGATAACTGTACCGTACACTGCACATTAACTCCTGTCTCCCAGTGTCTGACCTTGCTCCAGCAGCTTATTATTCCCGCCGAAAGGCTCCTCTGATTCCAGCCGTGTGTGCTCCCAGTCACGTCACCGCTGATTTGTGCGGTGTGGATGAGACAGCTTCTTTGATTGGATCAGCGTGCGTACGCACACACGCACGCACGTCACCCCCGGGAGTTTCTTCTTTGTCACTCCCACTCAGACACGTCATTAATAGCCCTAGAGAACTGTGGGAGTTGTAGTTTGGGGTGCGGTGGGGACAAATGGATTTTAGTGTGTTCTTTGAAATTTTTCATGGCGTGTGGCGTGCCCACCGAAACAGCTTGCCGTGCCGGGAGCGGCACGCGTGCCACGCGTTCGCCATCACTGCCCTAGAGAATAAAATTACGGTTGTTGCAATACTTTTTGTCACACCGTATTGGCGCAGCGGTCTTACAAGCGTACTTTTTTTTGGAACAAATACACTTTTTTTAAATAAAAAATAAGACATCAGTAAAGTTAGTCCATTTTTTTTTATATTATGTTATGCTATAATAATGTTATGCTGAGTAAATTGATACCCAACATGTCATGCTTCAAAATCGTGCCCGCTCGTGGAATGGCGACAAACTTTTACCCTTAAAAATCTCTGTAGGCGACGTTTAAAAAATTCTACAGGTTACCAGTTTTGAGTTACAGAGGAGGTATAGTGCTAGAATTATTGCTCTCACTTTGAATACCGTTTTCATATGCGGGCGCTTTAAAAAAAAATCTTATTAATTTTACTTTTTGTTTTTGTATTTTGATACTGTCCTTTTAAAAAACAATTGTTTGGGTCACATTTATACCTATTACAAGGAATGTAAGCATCTCTTATAATAGAAAAAAAGCATGACAGGACCTCTTAAATATGAGATCTGTGGCCAAAAAAACTCAGATCTCATATTTACACTGAAATGCAATAAAACATTTTTTTTTATTAGAAAATAAATAAATACAATTTTTTCCTTCAAGAGCATTGGGCGGAAGTGACGTTTGACGTTGCTTCCGCCAGTCAATGCTATGAAGCCGAGTGGGGGCCTCTCCCGCCGCCGATAAAAGTGATCTTGCGGCAAATCCGCCGTAGAGACCACATTTATCCGATAGCGGACCGCCCGCTGAAAAAGAGGACATTGGGGTTATGGCAGCTAGATGCTGCCATAACAACGATATTCCTCTTCAAACAGCCGACGTATAACGACGGCGGGCGGTCCGCAAGTGGTTAAATGAGTAAAAACTTTTAATTACTGATGCATTATTAGAAAAATAAAATATATGCAAAAAAAATTTAATTTCTTTTGTAAATAACTTTAACATGCTTTGTACCAAAAATTATATTTTAATGTTGCAGTAAATAAAATAAGCAGCAGAATAAAACGTATATATGTTTTCCCCACAGTAATTGTACTTGTGTTCAAAATATTACTAATCAAAGTTCAAAAAATTATATATTTTTTTCTAGATTTTAACTCTTTTTATTATGTAAATAAATAAATAAAAATTCTCAGAGGACTTTAGGATCACAAGAAAGCCCTGTTTGTTCACATTTTTTATCATAAGTAATTACAACGGTATATATTCATGAACAGACACATAGCAGACATGTAAAAATTTGGTCTGGTCCATAGGGGGTAAACAGGTGTGGGAGCCAAAGTGGATATACAGCAGAAAGTGAGAGAAAATATCTCCGAATTGAGGGAAATCCCCATTTAGATGGTCGTCGCTGAAATGAGTGCGCCCTCTGGTGTGATCCCTCTGGTAACAATTCAAAATTTTGGATTTCCCCCTCACCCCACTATTGACAATGGTCACCAGGACAGAAAGAGAAGGTTAATTTCCTTCACAAGAACACAGACCAAGATTCTAACCCTTCCTTAATCTATCCAAAAAGAAGGGAATGTGGGTGAAGAGGAGCTTTGTTCCTCTGAAGCCTCCATAAGTGTCTGATTGGACACTTCTACTCTGGATGACCTCTGCAGTTATCTTTAGTAAGGGCAATGCTAATAGATAGCACTGTCCCACTGCTGTTTGTGCGCATTTGCAAAGTGGATAGTGTAGGGACAGTGTATCCAGCAGGAGAGATTCTGGTAGAGGAGGGATAATGCAGGAATATCATGCCTAGCTTCGCTATCAGGGAACTATAGAGAGTTGGGACAAGAACCCTCCTCTTAGTTTACTAAAGGCGCCGGAACCATTATTCTGCCTATCAGCCACCCCCTTCATAAGATGCTGCTCTGATAACCTAAGCCTATCAGAGTATCCTCCCAAGTGAAGAGATATGTTAAAATATGTTAAAATACTGCCAACATTGTCAAGAGTTATTGTACCAGGGTTGCCTGTGATATTAGAGATCTGTTGCCATAATATATGGAACAGTGAAGTGAGCGCCTTGCCGTGTTCTTTCACATATTATTTGTATCTTCTACTTATCCAAATAATAAGTGTGCCACCATCTTTGGTCTTGCGGTACCTTTAGTCTTTCTTGGGTACCAAGCAACTGGCCCCACTCCAAGGTTCTATGGGACCAGAGCTGCCACCAACCCAATGCTCTCATATTTAATCAAGTGGCTATTGGAAATATTAGAGTGCTTAATAAAGATGACCATACACTAGCAGAATTCCAAAATAAAATTTTCATTCTAAGAACACCCTGGGGTTTCACACACCAAGGAGGAGGACCGTTCCAGAAATATCCCCCACTTTATGTGATTTACCACTGCAGGGGTATGAGGATCTGGTGAGTGGGGAACTGAAGGGGAGCACGAATGTCACTCCACGTTGTTTGCACAAGATTTGATCAAGGAACGATCTTTGTCACTTTGGATATGTTTCACTTAAATTAGCACTATAGACTGGACTAACGGTATATATAATGTATTATTATTATTTATTATTATTATTTATTATGATTATTTTGCACATGAGACTTTTTCCCATTGATTAATTCACATGACTATGTTGATTTTACATATAACATATCCACTCAAGTATATCTAATTATGCACTTTTGGATGCATATGTATGGATCTAGCACATCCTACACACAGGTGTACAACTATTTACCTTTTTGGTTTGGTACACATCTTTCACTTTGCATATGAGATTTTCTCATTTAATGTTTGTATTTTTGTACTTTGGTTTATATAATCACCCTTCTGGATGCACACACAGGTTAATACCTATTAACACTTCCATACACAGATAGCTACTGTATCATAAATCTGGTATGATATAGTGTAATCGGGTGATTTTATTAATTTATCACGTGCACATTACACTTTGGTTCAACTAGCACTTGGACTTTTATGTGGCTAGTGGTTAGTCATTACTGGAGGTCACTCTCCAGGTGACAGGCAGCGCCACACACCCCTGTATATATAACTTCATGTTTGGTGCTTCACTAGTGGAGCCCCTAGGGGAGGCAGCAGCCTAGCCTTACCTAAGCGTGGTTACCTACCTATTATACATTTCTAATAGTGAATGTGGTTTTCTTTACGAAAAGTCCATTCACTCCCAAATTGAATGTTAAAAGAAAAAAAATGTTTTAAGACCTTTTGAATGACATTTACTATATCATTGTATGTGCTCATGAGAATGTTCATACAAATGGTTATACAAAAATGTACTGGTGTATGGCCAGCTTAGATTATGGTTATCCATAACCCATGCTGTAGGCAGTGCCATGGTGGAATGATGCTATGGCATGCATGTTTAATATAAGACATACTCACTACCCCAGTCACTCACCAGGTTGGAGTCATTTTAACAGCACTAGTGGAACTGCTTGCTCTTCCAAGAGGGAGTAAATTAAAGTGATTCTAAAGGCTTTTTACCTGAATGTACTCTCTGCATTAATTAACAAAAATCTTTTATCTCCAGGATCCCCAGCCCCCACTTATATTTACCTGAGCCCAATCTCGATCCAGCACTGTGCACGAGAATAGTGTCTCTCTCCCCCCTCATTGGATAGATTGATAGCATCGCTGCTGTCAATCAAATTCTGTAAGGAGGGAGCAGGTGTCAGGGCCAAGTCATGTTGTCTGTGCCTATAACCGCAGACAGGGCGGTTTGGGATTGCGCTTGCATGAGTGCCTCCAAAGAAAGCAGCTTCCTATGGTGGCACCCACTGAAGAGGTGGAGCCAGAAGTGGGGGTGGGGGACCCCGGAAGAGGAGCATTGGGGCTGATCTGTGTAAAACCATTGCGCAGAGTAGGTAAGTATAACATGTTTTTTATTTTTAAAAGAAAAAGTCCAAAGGTTTACAATCACTTTAATTGGTGTCGCAAAGGACACTTTTACCAGCTTCTGAACTATTTGGTTGGCCTGTCAGTGCAATTCAACTTTGATAAACATTTGATTGCTGCAGACTGGTAAAATGGCACTGATGAAAAATGACAGATACGGGGCTCTATTTTCACCAGTGACATCTAGTTTGTATGTGCTCTCTGAGTTTTCTCTGGATGCCACGAAGCCAAGGTTTGATTTCAGTTAGCTAGCAGGCATGACAGACAGAAATATCAACTGTGGTATTACCAGACTTCCCATTTGGACGTTCACTCACCTGCAAACATCATTTTCTTGTTCTTCTAATCCAAACTGGCTATCAAATGTGAGTTGTATCCTCGTGTTTTCTGCAGAGTCCAGAATCCATGTCAGAAGCAAGTTTCTTGGGTAACTGGCAGGAAAGCGGGGACTGCTTATGCAACCATTTCCCACCACTTGAATGGTTTCTTCTTTTCGGTAAAGTCTTGTAAGTAGGTTACTCTCTGTAAGAACAGACATAAAAAAAAAAAATCACAGTCATTTAACAGATCAGAACAGTGTGTGAAATTCATCACGGCTTTTAAAAGGGGTTTTAGGCTTTTAGCAAAAATTGCATAACTACTGTGACATCATCATTACTGGTGGACATCAAGTGGCAAAATCTTTCAGCTACAAAGAATGGCTTTTCAGCTTCTTTTAAGCTGAATTCCAAGGAAATATTAAGAAATAATTAATTTAATTGTGAATTTATTAAAATTCATTCAAACTTGCTGCAACACATGTTACAAAAAATATGTTTTAAAACGTGTCGACTGATTTTGCCAACTATGCTGTGTTGCAGTGCCATAGACTTTGAATGCCACCTACAAAGCACTGTACAGCAGATCCCAATCCATGCAGCATATGCTGTCCATTGAGGTTTGATGTTTTGTAAAAAAAAGAGCTAGTGGCCCTGGCCCACTGGGCAAGTGCCCGTGTGCCCTATGACCAGTCTGGGCCTTGTTGACAGCACTGCCTTTGCTGCTGAAACCCTCCCACTGTGAGCTGTAGTATGAGGAAGAAAAAGAAAGGTAACCCCCTGGATGGGACTTTGAAGGCCAAAACACAATATGGATATAAAAAATTGTTTTTTGGGACAAAGTGGACCTATTGACATTGGCTCTGAACGTACATTCAGCACCTAAGTACATACAAACATAAAACATATTCCATATCCAAATGGAATCACCAAAAAGCAATGCATTTGCCGGATGGCAAAAAGAAAAAACAGAACATAATACAATAACAACGTAGACTGTAACATCAAAAACACTCTCCAAATGGTAGATGCTGCCCGACGCTGTTCTGTTTTTTATCAAACCATCATCAGGGGCTTCAGGAGTGGATATTATGTGAGATTTGACATTCGCAGATAGAGTAGATGTGGATCTCCCCAGCATTGTTCGTGTGCATGAGTTATATGCAGGAGAAGATAGGAAATGATAGCTTCACAACAAACGCTCCCAAAGAATGGAACTCCAAGACCTGCTGATATGTATGCAGACAGGTAGTTGTCCAGATGCCCATGGAACTCATAGGACAAATTTCTATATTGGTCAAAATAGACCTGGGAGGTTATGAGGATATCTAGGGGCGTTATCCCCATGTGTGGATGAGCATTGCTTTTTGGTGATTCCATTTGGATATGGAATATGATTTATGTTTGTATGTACTTAGGTGCTGAATGTACGTTCAGAGCCAATGTCAATAGGTCCACTTAGTCCCAATAAACAATTTTTTATATCCATATTGTGTTTTGGCCTTCAAAATCCCATCCGGGGGTTACCTTTCTTTTCCTAAATACCAGGGATGTGGCCATTATCACAACCTTTGGATACAGTAGCACCTCCTCCTATATCTGTAGTATGAGGAAGGGGGATCGTATGTGACATGTTGTACTTGTTTAGACTGCCATACAGGAGTCTTTAATTGTATTTTATAGAGTTCTGTAATCCACTCTATAGGAGGACTTTGGTTAAACTCCAAGAGAGATATTAAACAATTAAATATTCATTAAAAAGTCTCAAAGATCTACAGTATTCAGACATTTTCATTGCGACAATATGCATTAAAATTGTCTGTCACAATTTGCATGTTACTTACTGTCTATATTTCTTGATCAACGGATCGCTTTGGTTTTTGCTTTTCTTTTTTTTTCTATTTTTCGAATGAAGATAACCTTTGCATCTGCATTATGTTTTATATTTTTTGTTACATGCTCAGTTTGAACTCCCCAGGTTTATGACAAGTTTAGTAAAACTATATTCAAATAAGTACAATTATATTCATTTTTAAACCAACAATGGCAACCTAAGTTTCCTTTAGCCCTGGTTCACACTGGGTACGATTTGGAACGATTTGAGATGCGATTTGACATGTCAAATCGCATCTCAAATCGGCGGCATTTGCCGGCAATGGCACTGTCCTAATCAGTGCGATGCCGCATCTGCGATTTCAAAAAGTAGTTCCTGTACTACTTTTTGCGATTTCAGGCCGCGATTTACATTAAATTGCGGCCAAAATCGCGGCAAAATCGCGATTTTGAATTCGCAGCAGTGTGAACCTAGGCTCAAGGGACAATTTTTTTTAACATCCTTAATATGACAGTGTATAAGGTTTTTATAGATGTAAGGATTGTTTAAAACGTTTGCCAGGAGAGGTATGTACTTTTTGCTTTAAAGGCACTTGTTCATCTTCTAATTTGGATACTGGTATTTTTTGGTAACATTTCATTCTCCATCGTTTCTGCAATTTTTTTCACTGTACCCTGCAACTTTTCATTTCAAGCTTGAGAAATGTTGACGTGCAGCACAATGAAAAGCAATAATTTAGCTTTTTATTTTTTTGCCTCTATAGACACATCTTTTTTTCAACCTATGCTACTTTTTTCAACTCCGGGTTCAGGAAAAATGTCATGGTTGCTGTGGTGCAACATTAGCGATCTTAGGTTAGAACTATTTTTTACTGTATTTGTGTTTTCAACTTTCAGAGATATCAGAAGGAAGGCCTACTGATGGTTCCCTTCCTTCATACGATCTAATCTTGCTTTTAGTAACCAGAATTCTGTGGAACCCTTTGGTTCCTCCAGGAGTTGCTAAAGGTTCATTAAGCACTGAATAGTGGAGGACTGAGGGTTCCGCTGTTGTAAAAAGTTTGATTAAGGCTGGTCTAACTAACTTTTCTTGCCCTCTGATCTTTCCAGTTCAGGAACCGATATACCTTCTTGATGCTTCGAACTACATGACGGTATTGCAATATTCCAAGAATTTCTCATACCTCTATCTCTATACCTACCGAGATGAGACAAGTGGAAAAATAGTGCTGGACCCATAGGGTTATCTTACTGGTACTGTTATCTTATGCCGCATACACACGATTGGTCAAACCGATGAGAACGGTCTGATGGACCGTTTTCATCAGACCAAACCGATCGTGTGTGGGCCCCATCAGTTAATTATCCATAGGTTAAAAAAAAAGCAATCTTGGTTTTAAATTTAACCGATGAATACCTAACCGATAGAAAAAAAACGATCGTTTGTAGGCACAACCATCGGTTAAAAATCCACGCATGCTCAGAATCAAGACGACGCATGCTTGGAAGCATTGAACTTAGTTTTTTTCAGCACGTCGTTGTGTTTTATGTCACCACATTCTGACACGATTGTTTTTTTAACCGATGGTGTGTAGGCACGACTGACCATCCGTCAGCTTCATCTGCTAACCGATGAAAACGGTCCATCAGACCGTTTTCATCGGATGGACCGATCGCGTGTACAGGGCTTTAAAGTATTGATGTTAATGTAAATGAGCTGGTTCCCAAGCAGGCAGCTTCTACATCCAACAGGATTTCCACAGTCTGCTTGGCTTTGAGTGTAATTTAACAAAAATTAAAATTGAAGTGACACCACTGCTAAGAGGTCCAGATACAACTTTATTCCAAATCCAGGATGACAATTCCTGGGAACCCAAACCAGCCATTGACCAGACCTGTGCTTGCAGTCACACTGGAAAAATAACATTAAAGGTCCAGTTCAATTTTATTTTTTTTAACTTGTTGTAATCAAGCCCCCAAGAAATGGGATGTTCTTGAACCCCTGAAATGCATTGAATACTTTGTACTTTTGTTGGAATAAAGTTGTATCTGGACCTCGTGGCAGTGGTGGGGTGCTTCAGTTTCCATTTTTGTTCTATATATACCCAGTCACACAATCAAAGTTGAATTTACAGCACTTCTCAGGGTGATAGTCTCTTCAGCTATGTTTCAGGTATGGCTGAACTCTACTTATATCAATATTTTATTTTACTACACCCTGTATGTCCCAGATTGTGGCTCTGTTGCTTTGAATGGAGAGAGTTATAAATTGCAAGTCACTTGTTACATTGCGGCATTCATTTCTATACTCCCTTACAGTAGCATCTCTTAAAAGGTGGATGGCAAAGAACCAAGGAAGACCATTTTCAATCAAGGGAAAAGGGTATTTAGAATTACAATTGTAGTTTTAATGCATGCTTGGAGTTCACCTTTAAAGGGGTTGTAAAGGCAGAAGTTTTTTTGAATTCTTTGCATTAGGATAAAAAGCCTTCTGTGTGTAGCAGCCTCCCCAGCACCCCCTAATATTTACCCGAGCCCCCTGCCTGTCCAGCAATGTCCACGAGTCCCTCGGTCGTCCAGGGTCCGGATTGGGTGACACATAGCAGCGGCACCATTGGCTCCCACGGCTGTCAATGAAAGTCAGTTAGCCAATTGGGAGAGAGGGGGTGGGGCCAAATCGAAGCTCTGTCTCTGAATGGACACACAGAGTTGCAGCTTGGCTCAGGTGCCCCCATAGAAGCTGCTTGCTGTGGGGGCACTCGGCAGGAGGGAGGGGCTAGGAACAGCAAAGAGGGTCCCAAGAAGGGGAGGAACCCGGCCTCCATGTGTAAATCAACTGCACAGAGGAGGTAAGTATAACATGTTTGTTATAAAAAAAAAAAAAAAAAAAGAGAGACTTTACAATTACTTTAAGAATCCATTGAACAATTAATGGACTGACCCTTTAAGCTGTTATCTAAAATGTGTCTCTAATGAACACGATTTATGTCTATAGCTCCTGTGTAGAAAAATGCTGTGCAATGAGCTAGTTGAGCTGAAGTGTGAGATAAATGCATGGCAGGGACTGCTAGTTTTAAAATCAGATGAAATCAGTGTAACAACTGGCAATACTTCAGTTAATAATACATAAATAAAAGAGAATCCAGCATTCCGGGGGATGAGCGCTATACTGATGAGGTACATCTCCTTCGAGCACTGCGGAGTAACACTCCATCCATTATAGTGATTACAGATAAGTAAATTGTTTTCTCGGGTTTACTAGGGTCAGTTGACTTTGTAGGAAACACTATTCCAGATAACTGCTATGTTTTATTAACTGCACTAAAGAGAATTTGAATATATGATATTTTCATTTTGCAGCTGCAGTTTATTGTGCAAACCATCTTGCACAATGTCATGTTTTTCAAAATATAAAATACTATTATTATTATTATACAGGACTTATATAGCGCCAACAGTTTATGCAGCGCTTTACAACTTGGGGGTAGACAGTACAAATACAATACACTTTAACCACTTCAGCCCCGGAAGAATTGGCTGCTGAATGACCAGGCCATTTTTTTGCGATTCGGCACTGTGTCGCTTTAACTGACAATTGCGCGGTCGTGCGACGCGGTACCCAAACAAAATTGACGTCCTTTTTTTCCCACAAATAGAGTTTTATTTTGGTGGTATTTTATCACCTCTGCGGTTTTTATTTTTTTGCGCTATAAACAAAAAAAGAGGGACAATTTAAAAAAAAAAAACATTTTTTTTACTTTTTGCAATAATAAACATCCCCAAAAAATATATATAAAAAAATATGTTTTTCCTCATTTTAGTCCACTATGTATTCTTCTACATATTTTTGGTAAAAAAAGAACACAGTAAGCATATATTTATTGGTTTGCACAAAAGTTATAGCATCTACTAAATAGGATATAGTTTTATAGCATTTTTATTATAATTTTTTTTACTAGTAATGGCGGCGATCAGCAATTTTTATCACGACTAAGATATTGCGGCGGACACATCAGACACTTTTGACGCTATTTTGGCACCATTGTCATTTATACATCGGCCAGTTCTATAAAAATGCACAGATTATTGTGTAAATGACACTGTCAGTGAAGGGGTTAACCAGTAGGGGGCTAGGAAGGGGTTAAGTGTGTCCTAGGGAGTGATTCTAACTGTGAGGGGGCTGGGCTACCAGTGACATGACATTGATCACTGCTCCATATTACAGGGAGCAGTCGATCAGTGTCCTGTCACTAGGCAGAACAGGGAAATGCCTTGTTTACATCAGCATTTCCCCGTTCTACTTATTCAGTCACACAATCGTGGGACAATGGTGGACATCGTCCCGGATCCCGCGGCGAGTGCGCACACACCCGCTAGGCAGCAGATTCAAAGCAACGTATCTGTATGTTGCTTTGCCTACCCATGCCATTGCGCCAAAGTAAATGTAAGTTAGGCAGTCGGCAAGCTGTTAATACTGTAAGAATCAGAGGACTCTGCTACTTAGAGCTTACAACCTAAGAGAAACATTACAAGTAAACAGAAGAAAGTAAATATACATACACAGATGGTCAATTATATAAGGAAGCCAAAAACGTGCAGAATTTTTAGAAAGAAACATTTTTTTGAAAGGGATCATAAAGAATACTTACCTCTCTGGTGGATGCTGAGTCCTATCTTTGATCTCTTTAGGGGTAACAGCAACCAATAACACACTTCCAGGTACGTTGGATGCCCAGTTCCCTGCATGCTGCAGAAATACAGCACGCTACTGTGTCCTGTGCTGTTGTAGGGGTGGACCGATGGAACCACAACAGACAGCAGGGAAAAGGGTATCAAGAAGTGTGTTGGATGCAGGAGATTATTTGGTCCCTGTAGCTCTTCAAGAGAGTGAAGACAGGACTCATCTCACCCACCAAGAGAGGGTATTCTTTAGTAGTGATGTCGCAAACCTAAAATTTTCGGTTCGCGAACGGCGAACGCGAACTTCCGCAAATGTTCGCGAATGGGCGAACCGCCATAGACTTCAATGGGCAGGCGAATTTTAAAACCCACAGGGACTCTTTCTGGCCACAATAATGATGGAAAAGTTGTTTCAAGGGGACTAACACCTGAACTGTGGCATGCCGGAGGGGGCTCCATGGCAAAAATCCCATGGAAAATTACGTAGTTGTCGCAGAGTCCGTTTTTAATCCATAAAGGGCATAAATCACCTAACATTTATAAATTGTTTGGAATAACATGCTTTAAAACATCAGGTATGATGTTGTATCGATCAGGTAGTGTAAGGATTAGGGTTAGGGTTACAGATAGGGTTAGGGTTACAGATAGGGTTAGGGTTAGGTTTAGGGTTACAGACAGGGTTAGGGTTACAGATAGGGTTACAGACAGGGTTAGGGTTAGGGTTACAGACTGTAACCCTAACCCTAGCCCTATCTGTAACCCTAACCCTGTCTGTAACCCTAAACCTAACCCTAACCCTGTCTGTAACCCTAACACCAAAATATGTCTTGATAATTTTATATCGTATGGGGTCCATAAGGATGTGGACATCATATACCTTCTTCAGTACATTTAGGACCACCGTACAAAATTCAACAGCTGCTGAGCAATGATACTGGCAGAGTGCAACTGCACTTTGCAAAGTGCACAATCTATTTGACTTTAGTAAATCAACCCCATGCGCTTTGCAGAGACAAAATATCCAGTAAACTGTGAGTACTTTTCATCAGGTTTTTTTTCAGCGGGAACACGGGGGAACGCAGTTCCGACACCTTCTGGACTGACTATATGTAATGGCAAGTGATGCTGGGGTGTGCTGCAGGGTATTGATGCTCACGGCTGTGGATCTATTTTTGCAGGGGGGTCTATTGTTGCTGGTGGGGGACCTATTTTTTCTAGGGGGGTGGGGGGGTCAGTTGTTGCTAAAAGAGATATACTGTTGGGGGAGGGGTCTATTGTTGATGGCAGCCAGAGAGAGTCTATTAAAGCTGGCTGTACGGAGATCTGTTGATGCTGCCGTGAATCTATTGTTGCTGGCGGGGAAATTTTGTTGTGGGTGGTCCATTGTTGTTAGGGGGATCTATTGTTGCTGGCTGCAGGGGATCTATTTTACTGCTTTCCTTGATATCATTACCAAATTCCATATAAATTACTTAGCACCCAACAAGTGGATACTTGGTTCTATATTGTCTAAAAGGGGCGGTACTGGGAGGTGGGTAGGGGGCGCAGAAAAGGGGTGACTTGGAAAGGGGGAGTTCCTGCACCTATTGTCTGAGAAAAAAAGCCCTGCTTTTCATTCTACAGTTAAGCCGACCATCTACTAATATATATTTTTTGTCAGAGAGATGACATGTTTTAGGTGACTGGTGCATATAAATTCATTACACCCATATATCTGGAGCACAGTAATAGAACATAATGATCCTTTGGATTTTTGAGCTGATGATTAGCAGACTTCAAAGAGCTGAGCCTACAGAACAGAAAGACGTTTAAAGACAAGAATGCCAAATTTAAGTCAGGGGGAAGTTCACCTTGAAGGCAGACATGCCAGACATGCACTATTTACTCCAGATTCGTTGGCTGTTCAGAAGTGTAAATGGATTTGCCATGCTGTTAATGACATTATAACACATAAACTCTGCTGAACTGCTGTGGGTACAGGCAGTGCAGTGGGCCATGGGGAATATAATCTGGATGCCACCTGGGTTACTTCACTAACACTAAAGAGTTGTGGGCTCCATTTTTTATTATTGTTTTTATTTTACAGGACAGTTTGCAGAGCGCTTTACAACATGAGGGCAGATAGTACAGTTACAATGCAATTCAATACAGGAGGAATCAGAGGGTCCTGCTCATTAAAGCTTACAATCTAGGAGGGAGGGTCAAGTGATACATAAAGTAATAACTGTGAGGGGTGAGCTGATGGAGAAAATGCTTGCATACATGGTCTCATGCCTCCCCTGCTTGTAGCTTTAATCAGAAACCTACTTACATATAGGAACATACACTCACAGTAGGAAATTGTGGACTCCATTTTATTTAGGTGCTTGCATAGAGAATCTTGTGCCTCCTCTGTGGGTAGTTTTATCAGAAGCTTACTTACATATAGCCATAGCTCCCAACTGTCCCTGATTTCGAGGGACTGTCCCTGATTTGGAACAATGTGTCTCTGTCCCTCATTCCTCCTCATTTGTCCCTCATTTTGGTCTGATCTATATAGATGTATATAAAATGCACTTTTTATCTATCAAAATGTGTTTTCCAACACTAAACCTTTCATCCGATTTCTAAATTGCTGCATTTGTAAATTCCAAAAGCCAATCTAATGCCTCGTACACACGGCCGGTTTTCCCGACGAGAAAACTGAAATGTTTTAGATTGGTCAGGAAAAACGGTCGTGTGTATGCTCCCGACGAGAAAACTGCCCGCAAAAAAATTAGAACCTGCTCTATTTTTCCCATCGTGTTTCCCGTCAGTCTTTTTCTCGTCACGAAAACCGCTCGTGTGTACGCTTTTTTCGAGGGGGAAAAAAAATGCGCATGCTCAGAATCAAGTATGAGACGGGAGCGCTCGTTCTGCTAAAACTAGCGTTTGTGATGGAGATAGCACATTCATCACACTGTAATGGACTGAAAAGCACAAGGCTGAAGTGCGAATCGTCTCTCACCAAACTTTTACTAACATGAGGATCAGCAAAAGCAGCCCAAAGGGTGGCGCCATTTGAATGGAACGTCCCCTTTATAGTGCCATCGTATGTGTTGGACGTCACCGCGCTTTGGTCAAGAGTTTTTTTGACTGAACATGGGTATGCAAGGCAGGCTTGAGAGGAATCACGTTGGGAAAAACTTCGGATTTTGGCATGTCAGGAAAACCGGTCGTGTGTACAGGGCATAAGGAATAGTAGTGGTAAAAAAAGCACTTGTGGGTTTAACCAATCTTTTCCTTTAACCCCCCTGGCGGTATTCCCGAGTCTGACTCGGGGTTACATTTTTGTGCTACGATCGGTAACCCCGAGTCAGACTCGGGCTTGCCTCGCATAATCCACAGGCTTGGTTTACTTACCTTGTCCCTGGATCCAGCGATGCCACCGCGCTGTGTGAGCAAGCGGGTCCTCGCTCGATTCACACAGTGCCTCTGTGTGCTGCCGATCTCCGTTCCCTGCGACGTTACGATGCACGGGGGCGGAGAACGGCACCAAATTTAAAAAGGTAAACAAACACAATACATACAGTATACAGTAATCTTATAGATTACAGTACTGTATGTAAAAAATACACACCCCCCTTGTCCCTAGTGGTCTGCCCAGTGTCCTACGTGTTCTTTTATATAATAAAAACTGCGATTTGTGGGGAAATTCGTCATAAAAAAATAAAAGTAATGACAGCGACAATTCTGCAACTGAGCAAATTTCAGTGATTTTGAGTTGATTACATTATTGAATAATTTTTATTATAATTATATTATTTGTTATAATTATTTATAATTATTTATTATATTATAATTTATAATTTTGTTTTTAAAAAAATTTCATACCCGGGATGCCTACTAGACTCTTGTTTGGACAGATTTAGTGAGTTATTCCTAAGAATTACAGGCCTACAGTATAAAACGCCAAATTTTCTTGCAAATAATGGTACCGCTTTCAGCACTTTTTTCTGAAATAATCATACCGCCAAGGAGGTTAAGGGGGCGTGGCCAGGGGTGTGTCCTATGACTGCATACTTTTGCTTATAGGTGTCCCTCATTTCCATCTCAAAAAGGTGGGAGGTATGCATATAGCAACACATGTACAAAAGGTCATATTTAAATCTCCTCCGAGCCTCAATGCCTTGTGTTCCAGGCTGGTGGCATAAGAGGAGAAGAAGAGGACCCTTTTTTTAATCATGTACAAAAAAGTAACCACCTTAGTGCTAAAAAAAATAAAAATGCTAGTAGAACACATTGACAGTTAACATGCATCTACTATACTTTGAACATTTGCCAGCATTCAGCATATTATAAATACAGCAAATGTTCCTGGTAAATGTCAGCAAGTATGTGCCTAGATTCACCAACAGTTTTATAAATAAGCATGAAGGTGATATCATCTAGTTATAAAAGTAGTTCAGTGAAATCGTTAGAGCAAATTTTGTTGTTAATCATTGTTGGGCACTATAATGTCTGAGGTGTTGTCATTTGGAAACAATTTAACAATTGACAAAAAGTGATGACTTCACATGTAATGTGTAGTCTATGCTATACGTGAATGTCTACACATATTAGCACAATTATCTTGTTTACTGAGTTTTCCTAACTGTGACTTAAATTTAAAAAATAAATGCAAAATAACAGTCTTATCCTGGTCTGTATGTCTTATATGAGCAGGATAGTTTTACCGAAGGTAGCTCCTGGTTGGACCACCCAAGCCGGAGAGGTCTACTGCAGTGATGAAACCAACCGCTAAAGAGGATAACCCCTGACAATAAATTACATATTCTTCAAAGAAACAGGTTGACAACTCATTTACTGCAAAATTTTATTTTTATGAATTTTCTAACTTTTAGTGATATTTTAGTGATACTTATTAACAATTTAGGATCACATGTTCCTCATTTACATAAAAGCACCTGGTGGACTCTAGGTTATTCAGACTGACCATGTTCTTATATACGAGGGGTCTTTTAGAAGACCCCTCGTATATATAATTATATAATTCTTATATCTGGCCTTAGAGAGTAAAACAATACAAACATTCTGCAGAATACTTACTAGCTAGTCAGTTCGAAATTCAAGCCTTGAAGATCTTAAGGTAAAAATAAAGATAGTAGAAGCTTTTCAAAAAGTACATGCAAAGATCCCCAATATTGGGTAATCCAGAAGACAAAGAATAAAGAAGAGCATTGAGGATATTAAAATACTGAAGATGTATCAGAAATGGGAACAAAACTGGAATGTATGGGACATTTCAGAAGAGTCTACACTAGAAGATATACTGAACAGGCAGCAGATAAAGTAATAGGTAAGGAGAAGAAGAGAATATATGGCTCTCAATGACTCCCAATATTCTTAAAGTAGAACACAATATGCAACAAAATATTCTGTCAATATGGTCTAGTAAAATAAATACTTAGACTGTCAAGAGCCCTGCTTGCTTCAGAAACTAAGATACAGTTTAGTAGGTTACTTTAAACAGTGTAAACCTTTGCCACAAGAAGCTACACAACCATTGTTTAGGCTGGAGTTATTTTACCCAAGAAAGACTGTTAATAAGACTCTTTAACCATATCCTTTAATATCACCTGAATGAAAAATTTGACAAAGACTCTAACCCCCCCCTTGCTCTATCATTAATGTAGCTGGGTGTAGGCTACTAAGAAAAGGAGGAGAGGAGACACTGCAAAGAGAGAAACCATGGACTTATTATTTCCCCCCTATGCTCATAGAAAAAGTCATTGCATCATCTCCTGCCTCTAGAGGGAGATCACTCTTCCTGTCTTGAAGCAGATGACTTTGGAACTTGTGGTCACCACAGGTGACATTTACTTAACCTCGAAGCCCCTGGCCTGACACAACAGAGCTGGTTAGCCTTTTTACATACTGTAACCAGTCAGTATCCCTGAACACCACCAAACCAGTCATATGATGACGCTGTACTGCACTAGTGACGGTATATAAAAAAAAATTGAAAAAAAAATAATTTTATTTAATTTCTTAATTTTCCAGAAAATTGTGACAAAAAATGACAACTTCAAAAAACTGGCTATGCCTCTTACTAAATACCTTGGACTGTCTACTTTCCAAAAGCGGTCATTTGGGGGGTATTTGTACTGTCCGGGTATTTTAGAGCCTCAAGAAATTAGTCAGTACTTTAGGATTAATCAATTTTCAAATATATATTTGTAGACTCTATAATTGTTACACAGACTAAATAATATACACTGATTTGGGTTATTTGCACCAGAGAAATGTAGAATACATTTTGGCCTAAAAGATAAAAGAAAGCCAAATAGATGGCACATATCAAGCTTTGCTTTATGCAGTCTCTTTTTCCAAATGGCTCGAGTGGTCCTATGAAAGCCTTCTTTTCCTCTGCTGTCTGGAAACGACCATGTCCAAACTTAGAGGAGGTGTCAATGAATTTAAGATCAATTTTCTCCAAAGCACAGTGACTGGTCTGCACAAGCAGGGACTTGCGCACTGTCATAACTTGTTTCTTTGTCTTAAAGTGGATGTAAACCCTCCATACACCCAGTGAAGTGAAGCATCAGATTAAACCAATCTCCCTACATAGGTTTTACATTTATATCTGCTGTCTTCACATTTATATACTGTTTAGAAAGTTGAGATCATGTTAGGACATTTTCTCTTCCTGGTTAACACAGAGTGTGATGTCTGGGCATACAGCCAAGATAGTTAACATTGCTGATTGGAGGAAAGGCACACACCCCCTAGGGCAAAGTGTTTTGTAATAGGGCCTGCTCTCTGCTAATCTATTTTAGCAACCTCCCAGGACAGAAGATTCAGGCTGCTTTTTTGTCTAAAAAGTCTGAGAATGTGTCTGATAACAGAGGAACAGTTCAGGAGAGAGCAACGGGACTTAGCTCACTGAAGAAAGATAACAAAATACTGCAGATATATGTGGCCAGCTCAAATTTCATGAATTCGGGTTTACATCCACTTTAAAGTAGATGTAAACCCACTCTCACCCTTTCTAAACTACTGCCATAGTGCTGGTCTATAAGGATATACTTGTCTCCTGCATGTATCCTTACCTGTCAAATGTCTCCCCTCTGTCTGCTATAAGAACTGAAAAACTGCAGATTTTGTGGGGGGATCTGTTGTCTGGAGCTCTGTGGGTGGAGTTGTGACTTCAGTAGACTCCCCGCCCACCTCTACACTCCCCTTACACAAAATTCTGCTATGATTACTAACATCCAGTCAAAATCAAGAAAAGTAACCACATGACTTCAGAAAAGGAGTGGGGAAAGGAATTAAAAAATAATGCCTGTCTCCAGGCTAGCGCATGAGATATGTAAATAACCTGTCACTCACAGCAAGGGGGCGGAACGGACTAAGGTTTTTCTCTGTAAGTCTGTTTTATTTCACTGAACAATAAAAGAGGATTGCTCAGAGCTGGATTAACTCTGTGTGGCAAGACTGGGCACAGATGATAGGAAATCTTATACTGTACATTGTGACAGCAAGAAAAAAATATATGTTTTTCGGGTTTACATCCACTTTAACAACACAAACCTTTAGCATGATAAAGTAATTTTTCACCTCTCCGTAGTGAACAAAACCACCCAGAGGGTTATCACTCTCTGAAAGGTCATTGTTCTTTACATATTTACCATTCATTGTCCAATTTTGTTTTGGATCTACTCAATTTTAGCCTAAATTTATGAAGAAAGATTATTTGTTTGCAAAATTGTATAACAGAAACTAAGAAAAATGTGGAGATTTTTCTCCTACATTTCTGTATTTTTTTTTTGCTCATTTATTTAGCAAAAAAACAACAACCCAGTGGTGATTTAAATACCACCAAAACAAAGCTCTATCTCTGTGAACCAAATGTACAAATTTCATTGCATGATCGAGCAAATGTCAGTTAAATTAGCTCAGTTCTGAATAGCATAAAATACCCCAGTCAGAAAGGGGGTAAAAACCTTCCAGAGGTCAAGTGGTTAAAATAAAGGGGCAGATTTGATGGACCACTTGGTCTTTTTTTAACTTTTTTTCCCTACTGCAATAAAGAACCTGTCCTCTCTCAGCTTTTTTTTTTTTTGTTAGGCTTGAGCTCCACATTAAATTTAGGAAGATGGGGAAAAAACAAAACAAAGCTTGAGCAGTTTCTCAATTACCGTATATACTCGAGTATAAGCCGACCTGAATATAAGCCAAGGCACCTAATTTTACCACAAAAAAATGGGAAAACATATTGACTCGAGTATAAGCCTAGGGCAGTGATGGCGAACCTTGGCACCCCAGATGTTTTGGAACTACATTTCCCATGATTCCCAACTACACTGCAGAGTACATGAGCATCATGGGAAATGGAGTTCCAAAACATCTGGGGTGCCAAGGTTCGCCATCACTGGCCTAGGGTGTCCATCTGCATGCCTCAATGTGCCTCACTTTGCCTCACTGTGTCCATGTGCATGCCTCACTGTGCCCATGACTAGACTGACGTTTAACCTCCCTGGCGGTATGATTATTTCAGATTTTAGGTGCTGAAAGCGGTACAATTATTTTGCATGGAAATTTGACGTTTTACATTGTAGTCCTGTAATTCTTAGGAATAACTCACTTAAATCTGTCCAAACCAAAGTCTAGTAGACATCTCGGGTATGATAAAGTTTGAAAAACAAAATCATCAATTATAATATAATAAATAGCTATATATAATAATAACAACAAATAATAATGTAATTATAATAAAAATTATTCAATATTGTAATCAAATCAAAAACACTGAAATTTGCTCAGTTGCAGAATTGTTGCTGTCATTACTTTTAGTGTTTGATGACGAATTTCCCCACAAATCGCTATCACTCGATTCTGCAAGTGATTATAATTTATTATCGCTGTTTTCCAGCTGCTCTAAAACCACTTTTGATATAAAGGGACACTTTTTGGTTGCTGTGGACAATCTACAGTTTCCAGGCAGAAAGAACCGTTTTTATAATATAAAAGTGCATGCAGGACACTGGGCAGACCACTAGGGACAAAGGGGGTGTGTATTTATTTCATACAGTACTGTAATCTATAAGATTACAGTATACTGTATATATTGTGTGTATTAACTTTTTTAAATTTGGCGCCGATCTCCGCCCCCGTGCGTCGTAAAGTCGCAGGGAATGGAGCTCGGCGGCACACGGGCACTGTAAATCGAGCGAGGAGACACCGCTTTATCACACTGCGGGGAGGCATTGCAGGATCCAGGGACAAGGTAAGTAAACTCTGCCTGTGGAGTCGGGATCGGGGTTACCGCTTTTGGTTCTGAAATTTCACCCCGAGCCAGACTCGGGAATACCGCTGAGGGGGTTAACGTGGGAGTCTATGAAAGGGGTGCCCGGTTTGAAAAATCGGTGCTCCCCGGTCATAGGTTCTCCAGACAACAAACTTTTCACACTTGTATAGGAAGAGTGTGGCTACATGTTTGCCAAGTTTGGGATCCAGAGAAGCTACAACCGGGTGGTACCAGGTCCCCAAATTCACCGGAGAAATAACCGTTTAACATGGGAGTCTATAGAAGGTGTGCCCGGCTTTGAAAAATCGGTGCTCCCCGGCCATAGGTCCCCTGGGCAACAAACTTTGCACACTTGTAGAGGAAGAGTGGGGCCGGTACCGGGTCCCCAAAGTCTGGGAGATTAGGCACAAAAAGGTGACTCGAGTATAAGCCGAGTGGGGCGTTTTCAGCACAAAAAAAGTGTGCGGAAAAGCTTATACTCGAGTATATACGGTATATATAGTTGGGCTTTGAAAAAATATGACTTCTTGGGAGTTATTTTTTTTAAGTTTTTCTTAAAGGATCACTAAAGGAAAAAATGTTTTGTGCTAAAATGACTGTTTACATGGTATAGAGACATTATAGTTAAATGATTCCTTTTAAAAACGATTGAAAAGCAATTCAATTCAATCATATATTTTACCTTGGTTTCTACTTTCGTTTCTCTGCTCTTCACTTCCTGCTTATCTGCACTGTTCATGTGACCATAGTGCTTAGAACTACATTTCCCAGTATCCTTTGCAGTTTAAAAAAATCGGGCATGAGAGCTCTCTCACAGTTTTTGCATAAACCGCCCACTATACCTCCCAACGATGATTATTCAAAACTTCTAAACACACACACACAAAGCCATACATGCTTCTCACAGTCTTCTTCCCCTTACAGCATATTACACTGACTTTAAGATTTTACATTATTTTTGAGCTTGTCTGCAAGGTTTTCTCCGTTTAGGTGCTGCTTGCAGTAAACTCACAGTGTAGTGTGTTCGATATGGAAGTTTTACACTTAGCAAGGGGGCGGGGTCCAGGCAGGGCAGTGGTTTCCTAAAACGAAACTTATTGGAAGAGAGGAGGTGCTGGGGTGTTACAGACACACCCAGTAATTCACACCTCCTTGCTGTTTGGGAAACGTGCACAGTGTTCACATGCACAGTTGTAGTCTCCAGGAGGGGGCGAGCTTGTTTGTCCACACACCAGGAATCCCCTCGCTCTGCCATGCTTTTCTTACACAGACAACCAGGAAGTGGGGAGAACAGAAAAGCCATACAAGAACATCTGTGCTAAAACGAACAATGAGGGCATGAAAACAGCACTGCGCTAAGGTAAAGGAAGCTATTTAGCTAATAAAATGTTTTCCTTTACTGACCCTTTAATGTGAAATTTGACTTGTGGATAAAACAATTAAATTAAATCTCATCAAAAAATCATTTGGAAAACAAACAAGAAATAAATCTCTTTTATTGAAGTCGCTCTTGAATATCATTCGAAGAATTCATCCCAGAAACCTGCAGAAAACATTGTGCCGAAGCCCTTTTTTGTTCTAACCATACATTAAGTGCTGCTGGAAAGTGCATTAATCATTGAAATTAATTTGTCTTTCTGATTAGCTGCATCAAAGAAAAGATGATTTCATTAATTAATCTTGACTCGAGGAAGTGTTTGTTCTGCTTTGTGTAAACACAGTTTCATTCTCAAAATCATGAAGCCACCGAGGCACAAATAGTCTGTTGTGAACAATAAAACGTAATAATCCTTAGAATACTAAATATTTTGACTCAATGAAGAGGAAAATAGGCAAATTCTTTCAGGTTTCCAGGGGAGGAAATGAAAACAAATTTAGACTCCCACATAACGAGGTTCAGTTATTACTACACTACAGTAGGCAAATGAATGACCTTATTGCCAGCACATGGTGCACATTACTATGTAACATTGCTCCGGATCATTAAAGACAAATCACACTTTATTTTCAATCAGAATACAGTTTGAGTTATTTTTGTTAAAGTGGAACTTCACTCTCCCAATCAACATTGATTATTTGTAATCCTTATGCTATTAGCATTAGTAAAATCGATAGGAAAGCATATCATATTACTTGTTTTAAACTTTTTTTTTACATTGCTTTAGTTACTTTCTGGTTTCTTGCCTAGGCAAATGATTTCATACATCCCATGAGACTTCAAGAGGGGAGGAGGGGTTTTCTCAGCCAAGCACACCCTCCTGCAGGCATGCTTGAGCTAAGGATAGATGGATTCCAGGAAGTAAATGCTACATGGATAATTTTCCCTTACTCAAGATGGCCATGGCCAGAAATGCTAGACGGTGTTTTTCAAGGTGATTTCTCAACAAAATAAAGCATGGATGGGTGGATGGGCAAGTAATATTAAGATTCAATTAAACAGTGTTTTTGGAGCTCAGATGCAGTGAAGATTTATTTAACCTCTTGCCAACCGCCTACCATAGTTTTACGGCGGCAGGTCGGCTCGGCTGCGCAAAAGCACGCAATATAACGTGATTTTGCATGTGAACATAGTATGTACAGTACATACTAGACCTAAGAAACAGCAGCAACCAGAACAGAGTAAGGGTAAGGCTGCTATCACACAATGCAGGTGTAGCAAAGCGCATGCGCGTTCCCACGTGTCGCATGTTGGGCCTCCCATTAATTTCCATGGGATGCACAACAAACAAGAAATGTGCAAAAGTGGGGTATGCCTGTTTTTAAGTGTGTGTGTGTGGGGGGGGGGGATTCTTGGAAAGAAGAGGGTTTTGCTAAGGGTGGTCATGCTGAGGAATGGAAGATTTTGGCTGCATGGATGTCTTCAAGTGGGAGGGGGGTTTCTGCTGCGGGTGGTCCTGGAGAGGGGGAGGTATCTACTGAAGGATGCCTTTTTGCCTTTTGAGTGGAATGTGATGGTCAGATGTTTACTACCTGGGAAGGGAGAGAGATATAAGGGGAGAATTTGGGTTAAGGGGAGATGGAATTTTTAATCAGATATGGTCACAGTTGCCCACTTGTTAGCTGCATATTGTCACAATTGCCAATTTACTGTCCACATGACTGCCCAATTGTTGCCTACATATATTCATGATTGAATGTTTGCTACAGGGCTGTGTTTTGTGAATGATACAGCAGAGGGAATGGTCAGTGGTCGATACAGGAAGACCTTTCTCTGCCAGGCGCTGATTTGACAGGTCTGAACAGGGAGCAGATACCTAAAGTTGCAATAAAAAGTATGTAAACCCTTTGGAATGATATGGATTTCTGCACAAATTGGTCCTAAAATGTGATCTGATCTTCATCTAAGTCACAACAATAGACAATCACAGTCTGCTTAAACTAATAACACACAAAGAATTAGGGCTCTTTCACACGGAGCGGATCCGTAATTGATCCGCTCCGTTAGCCCGTTTGGCTCAGCGGGGATTCCTCCGTAAATCCCTGCTGAGCTGTCGGCGGACAGGGCGGTCCCCGCACACTGTGCAGAGACTGCCCTGTCTCTCCTCCGCTCTCCCCTATGGGGAATCGGATGAATACGGACCGTGTGTCCGTATTCATCCGATCCGTTCCGCCGGACGGAAGAAAAATAGGGTTTTCTTCCGTCCGCAAAAGCGGATCTTTGCGGACGCGGATGGTTGCGGACGTTAGCGGACTTGTAATAAACAGACCGTTTGTCCGTATGTGTGAAAGGGCCCTTAAATGTTGTCTTGTTGTTTTTTTTTAACACACCATGTAAACATTCACAGTGCAGGTGGAAAAAGTATGTGAACCCCTAGACTAATGCCATCTCCAAGAGCTAATTGGAGTGCAGTGTCAGCCAACTGGAGTCCAGTCAATGAGATGAGATTGGAGGTGTTGGCTACAGCTGCCCTGCCCTATAAAAAACACACACCAGTTCTGGGTTTGCTTTTCACATGAAGCAATGCCTGATGTGAATGATGCCTCGCACAAAAGAGCTCTCAGAAGACCTACGATTAAGAATTGTTGACTTGCATAAAGCTGGAAAGGATAATAAAAGTATGTCCAAAAGCCTTGCTGTTCATCAGTCCACAGTCAGGCCCCGTACACACCATAGAATCCATCCGCAGAGAAATCCCAGCAAATGGGTTTCAGCGGATAGATCCTATGGTGTGTACACGCCAGCGGATCTGTTTCCGCGGATATATCTCCCCTGGGATGGATTCCAGCAGATCGAATATTCGCTGACATGCAGAACATATCCATCTGCTGGAGTCCATCCCAACGGATGGATCCGCTGGTCTGTATAGACTCACCGGATCCATCCGTCCGAAGGGATCCCCCGCATGCGTCGTAATGATTCGACGCATGCGTGGAATTCCTTATATGACAGCATCGCGCACGTCGCCGCGTCATAATCGCGGCGACGGCGCGACACGTCATCGCCAGAGGATTTCGGCGCGGATTTCAATGCGATGGTGAGTACACTCCATCGCATTAAAATCTGCTGAAATCCTCTAGAGGATTTATCCGCGGAAACGGTCCGCTGGACCGTATCCGCGGATAAATCCTCCCGTGTGTATGGGGCCTAAGACAAATTGTCTATTAATGGAGAAAGTTCAGCACTGCTGCTACTCTCCCTAGGAGTGGCCGTCCTGTAAAGATGACTGCAAGAGCAAAGCGCAGACTGCTCAATGAGGTGAAGAAGAATCCTAGAGTGTCAGCTAAAAACGTACAAAAGTCTCTGTCGTATGCTGACATCCCTGTTAGAGAATCTACGATACGTGAAACACTAATCAAGAATGGATTTCATTGGAGGATACCACAGAGGAAGCCACTGCTGTCCAAAAAAAACATTGCTGCACGTTTACAGTTTGCACGAGAGCACCTGGATGTTCCACAGCAGTACTGGCAAAATATTCTGTGGACAGATGAAACCAAAGTTGTTTGGAAGAAACACACAACACTGTGTGGAGAAAAAGAGGCACAGCACACCAACATCAAAACCTCATCCCAACTGTGAAGTATGGTGGTGGGGGCATCATGGTTTGGGGCTGCTTTGCTGCGTCAGGGCCTGGACGGATTGTTATCATCGAAGAAAAAATGAATTCCCAAGTTTATCAAGACATTTTGCAGGCGAACTTAAGGCCATCTGTCCACCAGCTGAAGCTCAACAGAAGATGGGTGTTGCAACAGGACAACGACCCAAAGCATAGAAGTAAATTGACAACAGAATGGCTTCTGGAGTGGCCCAGGAGTGGCCCAGTCAGAGTCCTGACCTCAACCGATTGAGATGCTGTGGCATGACCTCAAGAAAGCGATTCACACCAGACATCCTAAGAATATTGCTGAACTGAAACAGTTCTGTAAAGAGCAATGGTCTAGAAATTACTCCTGACCGTTGTGCACGTCTGATCTGCAACTACAGGAAATGTTTGGTTGAAGTTATTGCTGCCAAAGGAGGTTCAACCAGTTATTAAATTCAAGTGTTCACATACTTTTTCCACCTGCACTGTGAATGTTTACATGGTGTGTTCAATAAAAACATGGTAACATTTAATTCTTTGTGTGTTATTAGTTTAAGCAGACTGTGTTTGTCTATTGTTGTGACTTAGATGAAGATCAGATCACATTTTATGACCAATTTGTGCAGAAATCCATATCATTCCAAAGGAGTTCACATACTTTTTATTGCAACTGTATATAACATCCAGAATCTGTCATTGGCCCCCTTCCCAGTCCTTCCCTGACCACCTTATGATGGCCACAGCAGGAGTGCAGACCCATGAACCCAAGTCTCCTTTGCTGGACTCCAGTACAACTCCCCCCTTCATAGTCTTTATTACAGGGCTCGAAAAATCCCGCATGGCGACTAGAAATGGTGTCCTGGCGACTTGGCTTGAAAGGCTGGCGCCATCTGGTGGTGAGCCGTTGGTATTACAAGTTATTACCACCAGATGTGTGAGCTGGCGCCATCTGGTGGTGGCCGTTGGTATTACAAGTTAAGCATTACAAGTTAAACAGCAATTCTAATGTCATTTTTCACTATTTTTCACTGCCATCTTCTTCCCTCTAATTAGAACCCCCAAACATGATATACATTTTTTATCCTAACACCCTAGAGAATAAAATGGGGATCGTTGCAATACTTTCTATCACGCTGTATTTGCGCAGCAGTCTTACAAGCACACTTTTTTGGGAAAAAATTACACTTTTTTAAATAAAAAAATAAGACAACAGTAAAGTAATCCCAATTTTTTTTTATATTATGAAAGATAATGTTACGCCGAGTAAATTCATACCTAACATGTCACGCTTCAAAATTGCATCTGCTCGTGGAATGCCGAACAAACTTTTACCCGTTTAATATCTTGATAGGTGACGTTTAAAAAAATCTACAGGTTGCATGTTTTGAGTTACAGAGGAGGACTAGGGCTAGAATTATTGCTCTCGCTCTACCATTTGCGGCGATACCTCACATGTGTGGTTTGAACACAGTTTACATATGCGGGCGCTGCTCATGTAATGTGTTCACTTCTGCGCGCAAGCTCGTCGGGACGGGGTGCGATTTCTGGCTCCTAACTTTTTTAGCTGGCTCCTAGATTCCAAGCAAATTTGTCAAACCCTGCTTTATTACATAAGAGGGAGGCATTCTGTGTAAATGGCCTACACCTACACCTATAGCACAGGTTTCATTTAACTTTAGTCAAAGCTGTCCTGTTTGTTTTTGGAAAAGGTGAACCAACCCTTTAATGTCTTCCTTGTATCAAAATACAGGTTCTTCCCTTAGTACTTTACTATATTTGACTCACTCAACTTCCTATTTTCACAAATGCTTAGGTAAATCTCACAACGAGTGTAGCAGAAAGAAGAACAGTAAAACACACCCACTGTTACCTATTATGTAGAGCAGGGGTCTCAAACTGGCGGCCCTCCAGCTGTTGCGAAACTACAAGTCCCATGAGGCATTGCAAGGCTGACAGTTACAACCATGACTCCCACAGGCAGAGGCATGATGGGACTTGTAGTTTCTCAACATCTGGAGGGCCACCAGTTTGAGATGCCTGATGTAGAGGAAGCAAAGCAGTGTCAGCATCTGTAATAATAAAATACGGTACATACTTCTGCATCATCCTTTTCTACAAAAAGCCCACCTCTTTATCAGTGTAAGAAAAAAATCATATGATTTCAATTACCTATTAAAGGAAATATCTCAAGTCCCCAGACAGTGTAAATCAGCTCACATTACAGCTTCTACTAATTCCAGAATGAAGAAAACAGAAGGCTTGCTTAGTAACAGAAATAAGTTCAACTGAGGTTTTCCTGACTGATCCATACTGTCCTATGGGGAGGAAAAATGTGCAACTCGTTGGATTAGTGAGTTGTAGTGGTACAATGCAGTATAAATATACTGCAGTCATTGTCAATAAAATCCCTTCCCCTATCTGACCCCTTTCTGGTCTGATATTAGTTCTTCCAAAGATTCATTTATTATTATTATTAAGGATTCTGTCTTCATTTCTTTTTTTTTATAACTGTCAGGTTTCTGTCAGAACCCCTTGTGAGCAAACGCAAGCCTCGTACACACGACCCGATTGTTGGCAGGGGATTCCACATAGTACGTCACTATGTTTGTGTTTGTTGGCCGACAATTGTGTGCCGCTAGTATGCAAGACAAAACCCAGGCATACGCCCTTTTGACAAAAATCTGACACTCGGTTGGCCAAAAATTGGATTGTGTGTACCAGGCTTTACTCCTTCTTTCTAGTACTCAAGCAATCCATTATAGGTCCTAAAGCTAGACTCCAGTCAGATATAAAATCCATTACGGTGCCCTTGAATACTGTATGCAGAAACTATTGCTTATTTAGTCCAGTGGAGATGTACTGTATGCAGAGAAATATTTACCCTACTCTTTGCTAGTGCTACCACTCCAGCAGCCAGTGTAGGATTGCTGGTTGCTGTACCATGGGTCTTCAAACTTCGGCCCTCCAGTTGTTCAGGAACTACAATTCCCATCATGCCTAGTCATGTCTGTGAATGTCAGTGTGTTACAATGACTCATGGGATGTATAGTTCTACAACAGCTGGAGGGCCGTAGTTGGAGGATCCCTGCTGTAAACGCTTGCCTATTCTTGTTCTTTTTTTTAAATCAAAGATGTTTATTGAGAAAAAAACGCAACAAAAAAAACAAAACAATACAAAAAAGAAAATCACAGCAAATTCACAGCTCAGGTATACATCACCAAAGCATTCCATCAGTGTAGATAACAGTTCATACACTAAGTACAACAGTCTCCTTCACAAATCTGTGTCTTATGCTACTATTCCAGAGGCACTAGTCCCACAGGAGAACCAACATCCCCCCCATCACATACAAACAATGAGCCCAATGAATCCAAATCCCCTTCGTCTTTGCATTCCGGCAGAACGCTCCTTATCTATCTAAGCAATCTGTCCATGACCAAATCTACCGGGGACAGGCCAGGGGAATCTAACCATGGGGACCACACTTGCTCAAATTTCCTCGAACAACCCCTATGCTGATAGACATATTTCTCCATTCTTATGGTGTCACCTATTTGTGCAATCCACTCCTTCAACGTTGGAGGGTCAACCGCCTTCCAATGCAGAAGGATTAATCTGCGAGCCTGAAAGAGAGCCCTCAATATGGCCTGCCTGCTATTATCGTCCATCGAAATATCATCTATGATTCCAAGAATACATGGTTTTGGGTCGATAGGTATGTTAGTCATATAAACACGGTTAAGTAGAGCCACGACCCCTGACCAGAATATATGAAGCTTGGGGCATCGCCATAATAAAATAAATAGGTCGCCATGGTCCCTTGCGCATCTAGTGCAGTTAGAATCTGACCTTCCCCCCATTTTAAACAGCCTGTCAGGTGTGTAATGCACTCTGAGAATGATGTACAACTGGGATAGCCGCTGGGCCACATTCAAGGAGCACGACTGCACTGCCTGAAGTGCCTCCTCCCATTGTTCATCCTCGAATGTCCCCACGTCTCTCTCCCATCTGGTGGACACCCCTAGGGGAAAGCCCTCCAAATAGATATTCAAAATCAAGGAGTAAGCGTTAGAAATAAAACCCTTAAACTAGCCTATTCTTGTTCTTAATGGGCAGGTAGTACACCCAACATATTGTAGCAAGAGGGGGAAACCTCCATAGTAAGCATAGAAACACATAGTTACATAGTTACATAGTTAGTCAGGTTGAAAAAAGACACAAGTCCATCCAGTTCAACCACAAAAAATAAAAAAAACAAAATAAAAAACACAGTAAAATCCTATACACCCAACTCCATACCCACAGTTGATCCAGAGGAAGGCAAAAAACCCCAGCAGAGCATGATCCAATTTGCTACAGCAGGGGAAAAAATTCCTTCCTGATCCCCCGAGAGGCAATCGGATTTACCCTGGATGTACCACATGTACCACAGGGTTTGAATCAATGCTGGGAAATACGTTTTTACATTGTATTTTTGTTTTTTATTAGTGACTGAGGAGTTGATTTACTAAAGGCAAAAAGACTATGCACTTTGTAAAGTGCAGTTGCACTGTGCAAGTGCATTTGCTCCAGAGCTTAATAAATAAGCAGAAGCTCTGCTGACTTCCATCATCCAATCATCCAAAATGCATTTTTTTTTACTTTGCACGTGATTGGTTATTCTTTGCAAAGTGAAGCTTTACCTCATTTACTAAGTTCTGGAGCAACTGCCCTTGCAGAGGGCAACTGCACAGTCTATTTGCCTTTAGTAAATCAACCCCAATGTATCCCTGTCCTTTACTTTATTTTAGTAGTGCGCACGTTTAGGGTGTGGATTGTTTTGTGTATTTGTAGCTTGTTAATTATCCTGCACCTGGGTTAACTGATTGTCATTGGGTGTAGATCTTTTAAATACAATTTTGATGAAGGTGCCAGTCAGCTATGATTATGGGCAGAAACGCATAAGCGTTGTGACTTTCCATGTTTCCTTATAAGCTTGAAAGCTCTAGTAGAATCCGAGGGCGTGTGCTGCTAAAGTATTTTGTATTCATGGTGGATGGTGTGCAGGAGCCATCAGCTGAGGACATTGGGGGTTTGAGCGGCGGTGAGTTTTTGATGGTTTACATTCTGTGTATAGTGGACTCCTCCACCCTTCACCCTGTGCATATGGCACCCCTAAAACTGCACTCTGTACATAGCATACCCCTAAACCCTGCACTCTGTACATAGCAAATCCCTGAACTTCATACATAACACACTCCTGGTATTTATTGCTTATTTAAGATCCTCCCACTGTGCAATTTGGCAACACACACACACCTATCAATGCAGTTTAGCCGGGGGGGGGGGGGGGTTGTACAAGAAGGGGGGTGGATTTGTGTTAGGAATGGGAATTTGGAAGGGGGTGGATTTGTGCTAGTAAGGAAGATTGGGGGATTTGTGCTAGGAGTAGAAATTTGGGGGGGGGGGGAATTAGTGCTAAGAGAGGGGATTTTGGGGGATTTGTGCTGGGAGAGGGGAATTTGGTGGGGGGGGGGGGCATTTGTGCTCAGAGGGAGAATTTGTGGGATAAAGAATTTGTGGGGGGTGGGGATACGATCTGGGAGGGGGGGATTTGTACTTGAATAGGGGGATTTTTTTGTTTGGGGATAATTTTGTCTTGCAAAGGGAATTTATGCTTAGGGGGCAAGTGTGAAGATTAGTGCTTTTTTGGAGGGGAGTAAGGGGATTTCTGCTGACACAGAAAGTTCATACATTTTGATGATGCGGGACGCCATTTGGCATTTTTGCCCTGGCATTAGATGAAGGGGAAGTTCCGCTTGTCTGACTGCTACCCCCCCCTTTTGCTACTTTTTTTTATTGAGGGGAATCGGGTACCTGGTTTTGACAGGTACCTGCTCCTACTTCTAGTTGGAAGTGGAAAGTAGTAATTCGCTCCCCCTTCCACTGCAGCCTTCTGGGACACATCACAGGTCCCAGAAATCTGCGTGACCATTCACAAAGTGCAGCACGTCTCGCGCATGCACAGTGGGAAGCCAGATGTGAAGCAAGCAGTCAAAGCTGGCTTCACAAAGTAAACATGCCGATGCCTGGACCAAAAGATGGCTGAAGAGACGACTCGGGAGAGGAGCGCACTTAATCCCTGGACAGGTATATGTCCTATTATTAAAAGTCAGTAACTACAGTATTTATAGCTGCTGACTTACATTTTTTGTTTCAGACTAATGAACGGCTTTAAGCTCTTTTTAGAACTGTTAGAACTGTAGTTGGACTTCAATATGAACACAAGTTCCCAGTTTCTAGGAATTTCCTTACTGGTACAGCTTGGGTGAGTCATTTGGTGGATTTGTGGAGGATAAACATTTACTCTTCACATGACTTGCGAAAAAAGACGAGCTTGCTAAAGGACCAAAGTGATATATTTTTTATAATATTTTTCACTTTACCACTTTGGTTTTAGGGAAAGGCTTCCTGTATTTTGTGTGACAGTCAGTACATTTTCATTGTGTATTGGCATAGGAAGCACGATTTTGCAATCTAAAATGTTGTCTTCTGGATTGCAAAATAAAATTCTATTTACGGAAAGATATAACTAGCGTTAATATCTTCATAATTCACATTTAAAAACACATTAGTCCCGAAGAAACCAAGTCAGCATTTGTCTATTCATTATGCTTTCTAATGCCTCCTTGTTCTCTCAACATACTGCAGTGACATAAGGCAGGGCTCAAAATTTCAAGTCCTGAGCTACTAGCCAGGCCTTAAGAGTTACTCGCCACCATTTTCTCCACCCTACCCCTACCCTGCCCGCCCCTAATTCCGCCCCTAAACACGCCCTCTTCAATTGTCTTATGAAATTACACTGTTAAACGTTTCATGCAGACTTAAGGTTCAAAAATAAATATTAACATAAAGCATATTTCATTGATTTGACTGATAAATAAAAAAAAGGATAAAATATGGTTAGCTGCTATTTACACCATACACATCATTACTGCCTTGTTAAGTAAACATGTGCTAAGTACAGATTGCAGGGTTGAGAGGTGCACTAGAATAGGTGACTGGGCAGGAGTGACACCTTTCCATCCCTAAGGCTCCACTCACACCTGTGCGTTTTGTAAACGCATGCAAAATTGCTTAGTTCTGCAAGCATTTATAAAACGTGCTAAAACCACATCACATTTGCTGCGCGATTCATTGTAAATGGCATCCCAAACACTGCAAGCTGACATGCATTTTTCTGCATGTAAAAATGTGTAAACACTGTAAAATGAGTGGTGTAAAAAAA
Organism: Rana temporaria; assembly: GCF_905171775.1. NCBI lineage: Eukaryota > Metazoa > Chordata > Amphibia > Anura > Ranidae > Rana > Rana temporaria. The sequence goes on from NC_053490.1 coordinate 58,462,698, forward strand.
CACCCAAAACTTATGTGGCAAAGGCTTAATGAACTACTTTGCCTTGTGTAGTGTATACCATTTAAATGAATGGGCTGTAAAGGGGGCCTAATGGCACCCAATCAGAAGCCAGTACAGTTGCTATGGTTACTGCACTGAGTGACTAGGCCCAGCTGTCTGTACATCCTCAGACTTTAGAGACAAGAACATGGACACTCAGTGCAGTATCCCTAGTAACCAATCAGAGCCTGCCTTACATTGGTGTAAGGTCTCAGTGAGCTGAGTTCTGATAGGCTGCTATGGGTGGCTGCACTGTTCTCCACTGAATAAGGTAGGTAGGGGTGTGAGTCAGTAAGTGGGCAGCCTGTGCACACTCACACACACAGACTTGTCTCTGACCTTCTCCCCAACCTCACGGTTCTCACTTCTTCCTAGACGTTGTACCCTGAAGCCTGCCGGACTCTTCTTCCTCCTTCCCACTGTCCTCTGACGAGCGTCTCCTCCTGTCTGCCATCATCATGTCAGTGAGAAGAGAATCTGTGGGGCTGCGCTGGAAACTACACTTCCCAGCATTCAGCGCGGCACACAGAGCCATCCATAGAGATGACTGAGGGAGGCGGCTTGTGTAGCTTGTCTAAGCCGAGTGGACATGCTCCCCGCCCGAGCCGAGTGAACCTGCCCAAGCAGACCTGACCTAGCCCTGGCCCGAGTCAAGCAGATTCGCCCCCCACCCAAGCCGGAATACTCGCCCTCAATAAATTTTCCAGATGCGAGCAGGCGAGTGAAAATTTTGAGGGCTGCATAAGGTATAGCATTGTATAAGTGTACCTGTCATCTCGACAGCAAAGGAAACCAATATATGGGCTTGGTCACATATTTCAGAAAACTGAGCCTATTAATTCATATGCCACTATGTACCTCATTCTGACATTACCAAGGCATGAAACACAAAAATCTAATTTAATAAAAAGATCCAAACTGCTGTAACCTATAACAGATTTACAATCAATGTAGTCAGCTCAGTGTAAAATTGATTCTTATGGGTTGCTCTGGTTTACTGCATTTGACATAAAGTTCTAATCTTTACCTTAATCAAAATGACAAAATATATATCTCATGGTGCAATGATGGCACTACATTCTACTGAATAGATAACAGATGCCTACTTCTACTTTATATAGATAGTAGGTGCCCTTCAATGGAGAACTTAACAGAAGTCTACTTTTTAAAGTAGTAGAAAACTCAGTTTTACCACTTGTACCTACAGGTAAGCCTACAGGTCACACTGCATGCAGCTGGTGACACCACTGCACTTTGAAGGTCCAGTATACTGTGCCAGACCTTCAGAGCCAGTGCCATAAAAGTGACGTCATCACGCCCCCGGCCACGAACCCGAAAGGGAGACCGGGTGATAATGGAAGCCCAGTCAGTGATGACAGCGTGCTGCTGGATGGCTTTGTTTTAAGGTAAGTCTCGCACAATGTGCTAGTATGCAATGCACATTATGACTTTGCCTTGCAGTGGAAGTTTTATTTTTTTTCTTAACTGCAGTTTACTACCACTACCACATATACACAAGCAAAAACCTAATTTAGTAGTATAAACAATAATTTTTTTTAGAAAATAAGATACATATTTAAGAAGTGCAATTGTTCTTGCATATGCCTGTCATGCATGTTAGTCAGTACACTATTCTTACTTTTGTAAATTTTAATGGCTGCATTTTTACCGTTCCTGGAGAGCTCCCCCTTAACCACTTGCTTACTGGGCACATATACCCCCCTCCTGCCCAGGTGAAATTTCAGCTTTCGGCACTGCGTCGCTTTAACTAACAATTGCGCGGTCGTGCGACGTGGCTCCCAAACAAAATTGACGTCCTTTTTTCCCCACAAGTAGAGCTTTCTTTTGGTGGTATTTGATCGCCTGTGCGGTTTTTATTTTTTGCGCTATAAACAAAAAAGTGCGACAATTTTGAAAAAAATACAATATTTTTTACTTCTTGCTATAATAAATATCCCAATTTAAAAAAAAAACAACACATTTTTTTCTCAGTTTAGGCCGATACGTATTCTTCTACATATTTTTAATAAAAAAAAAAAAAATCGCAATAAGCGACTGGTTTGCGCAAAAGTTATAGCGCTTACAAAATAGGGGACAGAATTATTATTTTTTATTATTTATTTTTTTACTAGAAATGGCGGCGATCTGCGATTTTTATTGGGACTGCGACGTTATGGCGGACACATCGGACACATTTTTGGCGCCATTCACATTTATACTGCGATCAGTGCTATAAAAATGCACTAATTACAGTATAAATGTGACTGGCATTGAAGGGGTTAACACTAGGGGGTGAGGAAGGGGTTAAATATGTTTCCTAGAAAGTGTTCTAACTGTGGGGGAAGGGGGGTGACTGGGGGAGGTGACCGATCTGTGTCCCTATGTACAAGAGACACAGATCGGTCTCCTCTCCAGAGACAGCACCGCTGTCTCTGTGTAAAACGGCAATGAGAGATGATCTCATATGTTTACATATGAGATCATCTCTCATTGGCCGCACAGATCGCATCGCAAACGGCCACTCTGATTGGCCGTTCGCGGCGATCTGTAATTGGCTGTGTCCGAGGGACACGGCCAACACAGATTTTCCCCGCTGCGCGCTCTGGAGCGTGCGCGGGGACCGCCCAAAGGGGCGGACGTCAATTGACGTTGTGTTGGCTTTTGGGATCCGCGCTGTAGCCGTCAATTGACGGCAGGCGGATCCCAAGTGGTTAAAGGGGTTGTAAAGACAAAAATATTTTCCTCTTAAATTAAAGTCTGACAGCAGCTGATAAAGTAAAAAGTAATGTTTTGTATTATAACTAGTTTGATACCTGTTTAAATCGAGCCGTTTTATTCACCTCTGTCACTCCTGAATCGTTATTCTCACTGACTTCCTGGTTTGCAGTGCGCATTCATTCTTGCTACATCACGGCCTAATGGGAACTACAGTTCCCATTAGGCTTAGCCTCCATGCCTGTGAGGGATAAGAGATCATCTTCATGCAGGGCTGTAGTCATAGGGAGAGGGTGATCACATTCTGCTTTCCACCATGCAAAACAGCTCAGGTGCTGGTGGAAAGCCAGAAGAGGAGTGACAGGAAATGGCATTTTCAAACCTGGATTACTGTGTTTTGGAGGTCAAAAGGAAAAACGAGGCAAGTGATATTAAAATGCTCTAGCTTACAGCAATCAATTGATCTAATAAAAAACGAACCTTTAGTATTCCTTTAAGCTTAAATGGCAGCAGACAGGGGTGTACATATGCCAAACAAGCGTACTTGGTGGGCAGTACCACTCAACTGAATGGAGTCACATTTCTAGCTGAATAGAATCCTTGTAAAGTGCTTCTAAAGGCCAATGCCACAATGACGTACACACGACCGTTTTTCATGACGAGAAAAAGCAATTTTTTAAACTGGTTGTGAAAATTGGTCGTGTGTAGGCTCCAGAGCATTTTTCTCGACGAGAAAAATGGCTGTTAAAAATTTAGAACCTGCTCTATTTTTTCTTGAAGTTTTACACGTCGTTCCTTTTCACGTTGTGAACAACGCTCATGCTCAGAAGCAAGTTATGAGACGGGAGCGCTTGTTCTGGTAAAACTAGCGTTTGTAATGGAGATAGCACATTCATCACACAGTAACAGACTGAAAAGCACGAAGACTGAAAAGCGCAAATTGTCTCTCACCAAACTTTTACTAACACGTGGTAACACGAAATCAGCAAAAGCGGGCCAAAGGGTGGCGCCATTTGAATGGAACTTTCCCTTTATAGTGCCATTGTACATGTTGTACGTCACCGCGCTTTGCTCAAGCATTTTTTTTCACGATCGTGTGTATGCAAGGCAGGCTTGAGAGGAATTAGGTTGAGAAAAACATTGTTTTTTCCATGACATGAATAGCAGTCGTGTGTACGCGGCATAAAGGTTTCTTACTCTAATGCATTATCTGCAACCCCCACCCAATACGTAGCAGAAGGGATATTAGGAAAGTTCCAGATTCAAAGGCAGAAGTTTTTTTTTTACCTTAATGCATTTTCTGCATTAAGGTAAAAAACATTTCATGTTCAGCACCGCCCATCCATGCTCCACCAGCATGCTCAGCGGCCAGTACCACTCAACTGAATGGGGTCATATTTCTAGCTGAATCGAATCCTCGCAAAGCGATGCTAAAGGGTTTTTACCTTAAAGCGGGGGTTCACCCAAAAAACAAATTTTTAACATTAGATTGAGGCTAATTGTGGGAAGCACAATCGGGTGTTTTTTTTTTAAATCAATGCAGTACATACCTTTTTAGAGATAGATGTTCTCCGCGGCTTCTGGGTATGGTCTGCGGGACTGGGCGTTCCTATTTGATTGACAGGCTTCCGACCGTCGCATACAGCACGTCACGAGTTGCCGAAAGAAGCCGAACGTCGGTGCGCAGGCGCCATATAGAGCCGCACCGACGTTCGGCTTCTTTCGGCAACTCGTGACGCGCTGTATGCGACGGTCGGAAGCCTGTCAATCAAATAGGAACGCCCAGTCCCGCAGACCATACCCGGAAGCCGCGGAGAACATCTATCTCTAAAACGGTATGTACTGCATTGAATTAAAAAAAAAACACCCGATTGTGCTTCCCACAATTAGCCTCAATCTAATGTTAAAAACATTTTTTTGGGGTGAACCCCCGCTTTAATACATTATCTGCAACCCCCCCAATACTTAGCAGAAGGAAATTAAGAACCAGGGTGGATATAAAACAATGTTTTTTTCTTTAAAAAAAGTCTGATTTTTGAGGATTTTGATTTAAATCGATTTTTCTTTTTTTTTTATTACATTTTATTTTAATAAAATGCTATTGGAGTAAAAATCTATCCAAAGATAGTTTTATATTTAGGATACATTAATAATTTAGTTTATTCAGCATGAAATGGAGCTTAGTTATGCAGCATGAGGCTGTATATTCTGCAACATTGACATTTTTGGTAAACTCATTCACACAATTTCACAGTAACCATGAGATAAACCAAAGTTCAGGAATATTCCTTTATCCCATTGTTTTTCAAATCTATGCACACTGAAACTGTATGATTGAATCGGTTCTGATATCGCTATTTTACTAACCCAACAGCATATTATTCTAAATATGAAACATTCATTTTGTTTGCACATATTAAAGATTTCTAACTACCAGCAAGAATAAGTCCTTATATTTAAAGAGCACCTGTCATTTCAGATCCATCATGACAGCGCCTGTTAGCGGGCATCCACTCAACTGCTTCCACTGCGTCCCTCACCTTGTGACACTGCTGCATCACCAGCCGTCCCATTAAAGTGAATGGGACTGTCATGAGTTAACAGCGAGTGAGAGGAGGAGCCGCTCCAGGACAGAGATGACAGTTACTCTTCAAAAATTATGATTTAAATCAAGGTGATTTAATCACATCAATACTGGGCACTTTTGTCCCCTTCCTTCCCAGACCAATTTTCAGCGCTCTCGCATTTTCAATGACAAATTTTATCATTTTGTTCACACAAAAAGAGCTTTCTTTTGATGGTATTTATTCATAACGCCGTTTTTTCTTTTTTGCGATATAAGAGAAAAAAGAGTGAAAATTTGGAAAACAAACAGTATTTTCTTTATTCTATTTTAAAAGAAATCCAATAAAATTTTATTTTGTCATAAATTAAAGCCAAAATGTATTATACTACATGTTATTGGTAAAAAAAAAATAGCGTTAGACCAGTTTCAGCGGACATGTTCGGTCGTCTGTACGTCCGACCGGACAATTTTCCGGAGGATCGGACAGGTTTCCAGCGGACAAATGTTTTCTGAGCATGCTAAGAAACATGTCCGCTGGAAGCCTGTCCGTCGGACATGTTTGGTCGTCTGTACATGTCCGCTCGGCCGAAAGCCCTCGCATGCGTCAAAGTGATTCGATGCATGCGTGGAAGCATTGACCTTCCAGGGCCGCGCACGCGGCCACGTCATCGTCGCAGCGACGGCGCGGCCACGTCACCGCGTATCGTGTCCGCGCGGATTTCTGTCTGATGGTGTGTACAACCATCAGACAGAAATCTCCGAGCGGACATGTCCGCTGAAAACGGTCCGGCGGACCGTTTTCAGCGGACAGTCCGTCCGTGTGTACGAGGCCTTAGGTGTATAATAATTGGTTTGAGTAATCACGGACATATGTACGCAAATGATCATGTACAGATGTGCGCAGGTGTTTACCGACATATGTGTGCAAATGATCATTGGGACATGTGATTTTACTGTTACATATGTGGGGGACAGGTGTTTTAACTATGTGGGGACATGTGTTTTGGGGACATGTGTGTTTACTTTGTGTGTTTTACATTGTGGGGACACTAGACTGGTGATCAGTGAGTAAAAATCTGTAAAAAACAGCTCATACTCACTGATCACCAGCCGGCTGCAGCGATTCGCTCTCCTCTCCTCACCGACGACTTCTGTGTGAGGAAAGGAGAGTCGATTGCCTAGCAACCGGCTCTCTGTTTACATCACATGACGGCTGTAATTGGACACGGCCGTCATGTGATCAGGAGGGCCAATCACAGAGCCCTCCTGACGATCTGAGATGCGCCGTGTCCGGGTGACACAAGTGCATCGGGATTGCGCTGCTGCGCAGGAACGTGCGCACGATCCCCCTCCTTCTGAGGAACATTCCTGAACATCCACTCAGAAGAAGAGAGCGCCTACCTGGCTGTATATGTGCAGTGGCCGGGAGGGAGTAGTTAAATCAAGCCTTTTTACTAGTGATTTAAATCATGATTTAAATTGACTTGATTTAAATCAAATCCACCCTGTTAAGAACTGAAGTTCCAGATTTAAAGACTAAAGTTTTTTTTTACCTTAATGCATTCTCTGCATTAAGGTAAAAAAAACTTTCAAGTTCAGCCCCCCCATCCCCCACCAGCGGGCTCAGCGGGCGGTACCACCCAACTGAATGGGGTCACGTTTTTACCTGAATAGCATCCTCATGAAGTGGTTCCAAAGCTAAAGCTTTTTTTACCTTAAAGTGGAGTTCCATTCAAAAGTGGAACTTCCACTTATTTGCTTCCTCCTTCCACCTGTTTTTGACAAGTCCCCCTTCCTCACTTCCGGAGACGGCGCCCCGGGGTACTTTCCCTCAGAAGAAGTTTGGCCCTCTCCTCCTTCCTCCGCCACCAGGCAAATTAGAATGCGCGACGCGCTTTGCGCATGCGCAGTAAGGAACCATCAGTGAATCCGAAAGGCTTCACTGACGGTTTCCCTTAGTGAAGATGGCGGTGGCAGCACCCAACAGCTGACCCGAAGCTGCTGACTAATACAAAAAAAATTCCCCAGACTGAAACACCTCTTTAATGTATTATCTGCCAACCCCCCCAATAGTTAGCAGACGGGATATTTGGCGGAACTAAAGTCCCAGATTTAAAGGCTAAAGGTTTCTAAAAACCTTTTAGCTGCAGCTTCCACCCCCAAATACTTACTTGAGCCCGATCGGTCCAGCACGGTGTCTGAGAGGAGCATCACTGCTCTCCCTCTCCTCATGGGTTTAGAGAGAGCAACGGAAGCCATTGCACATGGGTACACTGATAATCATGGACAAAATATCAAAAATGAACCTCAAAACTAAAATTTAGGGTGACCTCTGCCTGCAAAAAATACCTCATAGTAAAAAAATGCACAAGTTCCCACTACAAATTGCTTATATTAAATTGTTTAAAAATAAAATATTTTCTTATCGCTCTTTTATAGTAAGACAGAAAACATTCTGACATACTAGCTAGATATTAAACATATGTCTGCACGTCTGGACCTTAATTATAAAGTATGAAATGGCCAGAGAAGGTCGCGGTCTTGTCTTGGCTTCACGCTATAAACTTTTACACTAATACTGTGTGGTCGTCCACGTGGAAAATAAAAAAATACAGGCTATCATACAAGGATTAAACACATTTCCCATTTTTTAATAGTGATTGGAACTCATGTCTTTAATGAGAGTTCAGTTAGGGGGAAAAGAGATGAACACAAAAAAAAATTGTCTTAACCGGTTAAAGCGGAGGTTCACCCTAAAACAATTATATACCGTTACATCCAGCATACTGCTGACATCTACAGTATGCTGGTATTTTTTTTTCCCGCTGTACATACCTTCTTATAGTTCTTCTCACCCGGCTTCTGGGTTCTCACTGCCCCGGGGAGTAGGCGTTGCTATAAAGATGCATAGATGATTGACATGCGGGTAAGGCGCGTGACGCGTTTCCGAAAATAAACTAACTGGGACTCGGCTTTATACGGCGCCTGCACAGTCAGCTCTACACGGCAGGCGCAGGCGCCGTATAGTGCCGAGTCCTAGTTTGTCTATTTTCGGAACGTGTGACGCGCCTTATCCGCACGTCAATCATCTACGCCTTTTCATAGGAACGCTTACCCCCCACGGGAGTGAGAACTCTGAGCCGGGTGAAAAGAACTATAAGACGGTAAGTACAGCGAAATAAAAAAAATACCAGCATACTGTAGATGTCAGCAGTATGCTGGATCTAATGGTATGTAGATGATTTTTAGGGTGAACCTCCGCTTTAAGACCCAGACCAATATGCAGGTTATATAATTTATTATATAAAAGTACATGTAGGGCACTGGGCAGACCACTAGGGACAAGGGGGGGTGTATTTTTTACATACAGTACTGTAATCTATAAGATTACAGTATACTGTATGTAATGAGTTTGTTTACGTTTTTGAATTTGGCGCCGTTCTCCGCTCCCGTGCGTCGTAACATCGCAGGGAACGGAGATCGGCGGCACAGGAGGACGCTGTGTGAATCGAGCGAGGTCCCGCTCGCTCACACAGCGTGGTGGCATCGCTGGATCCAGGGACAAGGTAAGTAACTTTGTCTGCTGCTGCAGCGAGGCAAGCCCGAGTCTGACTCGGGGATACCGCTTTTGGTATGAAAATCTCACCCCGAGTCAGACTCGGGAATACCGCCAGGGGGGTTAAGTGGTTAAAGTGTAAGTCTTAAAGTGTCTGCGGTGATTTCCCTTCACTTTCTGTTTTGTAGATTGAAATGTTTTTTGGAAAAACTTTCACTGTGTGCTGGTAGCGTACGTAAAATTGTGTTTGTTTCCGTCACGTAGAGAAATACACTGCTCTTTATCAGATGTATAGGGGTGCCAATAATTCTTAATGGCACCCCCACACATGGGAAACCGTCACGTATGGTTCGGTGTGGCGAAATCTTAAATAAGGGTCAGGAACTTTTTTCCCCATGTTTCTCCTTTCATCCATTTCCTTGGACCTGCGTGCGCAAACATGTGCACGCATGAGTGTGAACCAAGGCTTACAAGCATGTGATAGGTGTCCCTGTTGGAGGATTTTCCTTTACTTCTTGTTTTAATGAGAACTTTACAATTTTGGACAATTTTTGTTATAGTGACAGTAACAAGAACCAATAGAGAGGGCAAATCACCCCCGTTTGGTCACAGACATCAGTAAAATCCTGACAGTCACAGATCTCCCTCTTCCTCAAATTACCAAAACCATTTTTTCAAAAATGCAAATGAAGCCGTATTCATCAAGCAGGAACGACACTTGCAGTGTGCCTAATAGCGCTTAAAGTAGAGCTGAGATCACACTATGAACATATTTAACCACTTGCCTACAGGGCACTTTCACCCCCTACCTGCCCAGACCAATTTTCAGCTTTTAGCACTGTCACATTTTGAATGACAATTGCGCGGTCATGCAACACTGTACCCAAATTAAATTTTTATATTTTTTTCCCCACAAATAGAGCTTTCTTTTGGTGGTATTTGATCACCTCTGCGGTTTTAATTTATTGCGCTATAAACAAAAGAAGAGGGACAAGTTTGAAATAAAAAACACAACGGGATAGATTCAAATAGCCCGGCGTAAATTTGTGCGGGCGTAGCGTATCTCAGATACGCTACGCGGGCGTAACTTAGTGAGGCAGGTTCTGTATTCAGAAAGAACCTGCGCCCTAAGTTAAGGTGGCGTAGCGTATGTGGTCCTGGCGTAAGCCCGCGGAATTCAAATTATCCATGTAGTGGGCGTGTTGTATGAAGGCTGACCCCATGTAATTGACGTTTTTGACCAACGGCGCATGCGCCGTCCGTGAACGTAACCCAGTGCGCATGCTCCAAATTAACCCGCAAAAAGCCAATGCTTTCGACGTGAACAAAAATTACGCACAGCCCTATTCGCGAACGACTTACACAAACAACGTAATTGACAGAAAATTTGACGCTGGCCCGACGTCCATACTTAACATACTTAACCCCCTTAGCGGTATTCCCGAGTCTGTCTCGGGGTGAATTTTACATACCAAAAGCGGCATCCCCGAGCCAGACTCGGGATCGCATTGCAGGATACAGGGAGAGTTACTTACCTTGTCCCTGGATCCTGTGATGTGTCCCCGCTGTTTGTGCGGGCTCCTCCGCTGTGTTTCCTTGCTCGATATACAGTGCCGAGCTCCGTTCCCTGCGATGTTACGACGCACGGGGACCGAGTTCAGCGACAAATTCAAAAAGTGAAACACACTATAAACATACAGTATACTGTAATCTTACAGATTACAGTACTGTATGAAATAAATACACACCCCCCTTGTCCCTAGTGGTCTGCCCAGTGTCCTGCATGCACTTTTATATTATAAAAATGGTTCTTTCTGCCTGGAAACTGGAGATTGTACATGGCAACCAAAAAGTGTCCCTTTACATCAAAAGTGCTTTTAGAGCGGCTAGAAAATAGCGATAATAAATTAGAATCACTTGCAGAATTGAGCGGTAGCAATTTGTGGGGAAATTCGTCATCAAACAATAAAAGTAATGACAGCGACAATTCTGCAACTGAGCAAATTTCAGTGTTTTTGATTTGATTACATTATTGAATAATTGTTATTATTATTATATTATTATTTGTTATAATTATTTATAGTTATTATAACTTATGATTTTGTGTTTCAAACTTTACCATACCCGGGATGTCTACTAGACTCTTGTTCGGACAGATTTAAGTTATTCCTAAGAATTACAGGACTATAAAAAAAAAATGCAAAATTTCCATGCAAAATAATGGTACCGCTTTCAGCACCTAAAATCAGCAAGAATCATACTGCCAGGGAGGTTAAGCTAGTGCATTGTTGGTTCACTTACCCTTTCCTTTTCGATTTCCCTTCTAAATGTTTTTTTACTTTGTCTAAAATTCTCACTTCCTGTACGCTTGCCCAGATCATCCATGGAGGTTAGTCAGCCAGAACAGCTTACTGAGGAGGAACAGGAAGTGAGAATTTCAGACAAAGAAAAAAAACATTTAGAAGGGAAATTGAAGGAAAAGGTAAGTGAACCAAAAATGCACTAGCTTAAAGCGGGAGTTCACCCATTTAAAAAAAAAAAAAAAATCTCCCCTTAGCTTCCTGCTCGTTTTGTCTAGGGGAATCGGCTATTTATATTAAAATATGTGCAGTACTTACCCGTTTTCGAGCTGCATCTTCTTCCGTCGCTTCCGGGTATGGGTCTTCGGGAGCCGGCGTTCCTTCTTGAGTGACAGCCTTCCGAGAGGCTTCCGACGGTCGCATCCATCGCGTCACTCGTAGCCGAAAGAAGCCGAACGTCGGCGCGGCTCTATACTGCGCCTGCGCACCGACGTTCGGCTTCTTTCGGAAAATCGTGACGCGATGGATGCGACCGTCGGAAGCCTCTCGGAAACCTGTCAATCAAGAAGGAACGCCCATTCCCGAAGCCCATACCCGGAAGCGACGGAGAGGATGCGTCTCGTAAACGGGTAAGTACTGCACATATTTTAAAATAAATAGCCGATTCCCCTAGTAATAACGAGCAGGAATCTAAGGGGGAAAAGTGCCCTCTAAGGGTGAACCCCCGCTTTAACCACTTAAGACCCGGACCAAAATGCAGCTAAAGGACCCGGCCAGGTTTTGCGATTCGGCACTGCGTCGCTTTAACAGACAATTGAGCGGTCGTGCGAAGTGGCTCCCAAACAAAATTGGCGTCCTTTTTTCCCCACAAATAGAGCTTTCTTTTGGTGGTATTTGATCACCTCTGCAGTTTTTATTTTTTGCGCTATAAACAAAAATAGAGCGAAAAAAATGCAATATTTTTAACTTTTTGCTAAAATAAATATCCCCAAAAAATATATAAAAAACTTTTTTTTCCTCAGTTTAGGCCGATACGTATTCTTCTACCTATTTTTGGTAAAAAAAATCGCAATAAGCGTTTATCGGTTGGTTTGCGCAAAATTTATAGCGTTTACAAAATAGGGGATAGTTTTATTGCATTTTTATAATTTTTTTTTTTTTTTACTACTAATGGCGGCGATCAGCGATTTTTTTCGTGACTGCGACATTATGGCGGACACTTCGGACAATTTTGACACATTTTTGGACCATTGTCATTTTCACAGCAAAAAATGCATTTAAAATGAATTGTTTACTGTGGAAATGTCAGTTGCAGTTTGGGAGTTAACCACTAGGGGGCGCTGAAGGGGTTATGTGTGACCTCATGCGTGTTTACAACTGTAGGGGGGTGTGGCTGTAGGTGTGACGTCATCGATTGTGAATCCCTATAAAAGGGATCAGCTCCCGTGATCGGGTCCACGGGTCTCGCAGTCCCGGAGCTTCGGACCGGGTCGCGCGCGCGCCCGCGACCCACGGCTGGACAATAGCACAGCACGTACCTGTACATGCATGTGCCCAGCCGTGCCATTTTGCCGACGTATATGTGCAGGAGGCGGTCCTTAAGTGGTTAAAGGAACCTATTTAGAAAAAAAAAAACTTTACAACCCCTTTAAAAGCAATATATGAGCTTTAACATTTATATAGTAGGAAAGGTTTTGAACTGCCTTTAATTGTAATCTGTGTCCCTGTTGGGGATTCCCTTCTCTGTTTGTCCTGACAACCATTGTTCCCAGCACAGAAAGATATGGGAAATCCAAAACTTGAGAGGAAATGTTTCTGCAGTGACACCCCTTCTAGTGACAACTTTATAATAGGGGATTCCATGTCACTTTGGAGAGATGTAAAAACTTTGCTGAACTAGGATGTATTGCTAGAAAACCTAATGATATATGTCTCAGTCTGTCTTTGTATAAGCCTCCTGTGAGGCTAATGAGGGCACAGACATTACATCATCAGTGAGCTGCTCTTCATATACAATCACAGCCTTGACCAAGCTGTATTGCTTTAACCGCTTGCCGACCGCTGCACGACTATTTACGTTGACAGAATGGCACGGGCAGGCAGATTGGCGTACAGGCACGTCCCTTTAAATTTGCCGCCCAGCGAGTGCGGCCACGGGTCCAGGGAACTCGATGTTCCCGGGAGTCCCGCTATTGTGGTCGGCAAGGGCAGAACAAGGGAATGCCTTTGTAAACAAGGCATTCCCCTATTCTGCCTAGTGACACTGGCTGGGATTCACGTAGAACCGCGTATCTTTGTGCGGGCGTAACGTATCCTATTTACGTTACGCCTCCGCAACTTTGACAGGCAAGTGCCGTATTCTCAAACCAAAGTTGCGGCGGCGTAGCGTAAATAGGCCGGCATAAGCCCGCCTAATTCAAATGTGGAAGATGTGGGCGTGTGTTATGTAAATTTTATGTGACCCCAAGTAAATAACGCTTTTTACGTACGACACATGCCCCGTCCGTGAAAGTATCCCAATGAGCATGCTCCAAATTAACCCGCAAGAAGCCAATGCTTTCGACGTGAACCATGCCCAGCCCTATTCGCGAACGACTTACGCAAACGCCGTAACATTTTCAAAATTCGACGCGGGAACGACGTCCATACTTAACATTGGTACGCCTCATGTACACCTCATATAGCAGGGGTAACTTTACACAGGGGAAAAGCCTAACGTAAACGGCGTATCTGTACTGAGTCGGCCGGGCGTACGTTCGTGAATTTGCGTATCTAGCTTATTTACATATTTCTAGGCGTAAATCAGTGTACACGCCCCTAGCGGCCAGCGTTAATATGCAGTTAAGATCCGACGGCGTAAGAGACTTACACCGGTCGGATCTAATACAAATCTATGCGTAACTGATTCTAAGAATCAGGCGCATAGATACAACGGCTCGGACTCAGAGTTACGACAACGTATCTGGAGATACGCCGGCGTAACTTGTACGAGAATCCGGGCCACTGTCACTTATGACCGTTCCCCGTGATCGGGAACAGTCATCAGTGATGTGTCACGTGTAGCCACGCCCCCTAACAGTAAGAATCACTTCATAGGGAACACTTAACCCCTGCAGTGCCACCTAGTGGTTAACCCCTTCACTGCCAGTGTCATTTTTACAGTAATCAGTGCATTTTTATAGCACTGATCGCTGTAAAAATTTCAATGGTCCCAAAATGGTGTCAAAAGTGTCCGATGTGTCCGCCATAATGTCTCAGTCCCGATAAAAATCGCTGATCGCCGCCATAACTAGTAAAAAAAAATATTAATAAAAATGCCAAAAAACATTTCCCTATTTTGTAGATGCTATAACTTTTGCGCAAACCAATCAATAAACGCTTATTGAGATTTTTTTTTACCAAAAATATGTGGAAGAATACGTTTCGGATTAAACTGTGGAAAAAAATATATATTTTTTGGGGATATTTATTATAGCAAAAAGTAAAAAAATGTTGAATTTCTTTCAAAATTGTCGCTCCTTTTTTGTTTATAGTGCAAAAAATTAAAATCGCAGAGGTGATCAAATACCACCAAAAGAAAGCTTTATTTGTGGGAAAAAAAGGATGTCAATTTTGTTTGGGAGCCACGTTGTACGACAGCGCAAATGTCAGTTAAATCGATGCAATGCCGAACCACAAAAAGTGGCCTGTCTTTGACCACCAAAATGGTCTGGGGCTGAAGCGGTTAAAGGAGAAGTACAGCCAAAGCTCGTTTGGCAGTTCTTCTCCTGGGGATCAAAGGAGTGCAGTTCATTTTGCACTCCTGTGACCTGTTTTCAGCCGTCAGCGGGCAAAACCCAGCTGTCAGCTAAGGTGGCCTCTTCAGCCTGGGGAAAAATCGCAACCATATGGTAAGCTGCTGCTCACGCCCTAGGGTTGCCACCTTTTCTTCAAACCAAACCCGAACACTTTAGCGGAGCACTGTGGACCCTTAAAGCCCACTTTACATCAGAGTCCACAGGGCACCTCCTTACATCTGAGTCCCCCTTACCTTAGTATACTCACCTGCTTGAAAGTATGATAGAGAAGGGAAGGAAGGGGGGGGGACTTCAGTTACAGACATTGGATGGTGAGCTCACTCACCCAAGGATTGAAGGCTTAGGCATCGACATCTTCCATCCACTATCTATCTGGGCTAAGCTGCTGAGCTTCAAACTTCCAGCCCACACATCCCTTTCCTGAGGCACAGAACACCAGAGATTGGAGTTGTGCCGAAAGAGGGGGAAGGGTGAGAAGGGGAGGAGCAGATTAAGCCCTCTCTGCTGTCCATGTATGGGGGTGGGGCCTGTGTGCACACATGTGCACTTGGAATTTGTGGTACATGATTACTTGGGGAGCCACAGTCCATTCTAAATATTGTGTCCGGGTTTCAGATGGTCTAAAACCTGGACACACGATTCAAAACCCGAACTGCCCAGGTGAATCCCGGACAGGTGGCAACCCTATCACGCCCCCTCCACTGCCCAGCACTCCAATGAACACTGGGGAGGGGCAGAGACTGACAATCACTGCTTTTTGCTCAGAGCGGGAGGGAGAACTGAGCAATCAGCCTTAAATCCAGCAAGGGACAGATGCAGCATAGATCGATGCTGCATCCACCTAGGTAAGTATGATTTAAAATAAAAAATCCAACATGTCTCTTTTACCTGCAGTTGAAACAAATAAGTACTCAGGACCTTGCATAGTGTCTGGCAGAGGTGTTTGGATTAGCAAACTGTCTGGACAGAAATACAAATTTTTGGGAGGTAAGATAGCTAATACATTTTTATTTGCCTATACTTAAAGCGGGGGTTCTGTGGTCCGGACGTTTTTTTTTTCTTAATTTAACCTTGCTATGTAATTAAAATTCTACTCACATCTTTAAAGTTTCTACTGCCCCACATTAACCCTCGGCATGAAATCTGTATTTATAAAAAGTTCTTCTTGCCGTTTCCATTTTGCTTGTGGGCAGCGTGAAGCCCACAAGCAAATGCTTCCGGGAATTCGATCCGCAATCATCTCGTGACCTGCTTCATGGGTCACGTGATGAGTAAAATCCCGCGATATTTCGTGAATCTGCCTTATGACTTGTCTCCTGGGAAGCGTAACTCTGTGCTCCCAGGAGACACTGGGGCGCTTGGAAATTAAACGACACGCCCACTCCCGCTGGAGGGATACCCGGAAGTGCCTGTATTGTCTTCTGAATGAAGGTATTTTAATCATTTAAAAAATTTACAATAGCACGCCACGGTCTGAAGCTCCGTGACCGCAGACCCAATCATCGCCGGAGTCCCGCGATCGGTCCCCAGAGCTGAAGAACGGGGAGAGCTGTGAGGAAACACAGCTTCCCCGTTCTTCACAGTGGCAGCTTCATTGATCGTGTGTTCCCTAATATAGGGAAACACGATCAATGATGTCACACGTCCAGCCCCGCCCCCTGCAGTTAGAAAAATATATGAGGTCACACATAACCCCTACAGTGCCCCCTAGTGGTTAACTCCCAAATTGCAATTGTCATTTTCACAGTAAACAATGCATTTTTATAGTATTTTTTGATGTGAAAATGACAATGGTCCCAAAAATGTGTCAAAATTGTCCGATGTGTCCGCCATAATGTCGCAGTCACGAAAAAAAAACCCGGGTCTTGCCCCAGGGAACATGTATCAATGAAAAAAAGTTTTAAAAACGGTCGTTTTTTCAGGAGCAGTGATTTTAATGATGCTTAAAGCGGGGGTTCACCCCAAAAAAATTATTTTAACATTACATTCAACCGAGTTGTCAGAATGACATTAGGCTGTTTTTTTTTTTATTTCATTGCCGTGCATACCGTATTTTCACCACCGCTTCCGGGTATGTAATCTGCGGGACTGGGCGTTCCTAATTGATTGACACATACATTCTGACAACTCGGCTGAATGTAATGTTAAAAATTTTTTTTTGGGGTGAACCCCCTCTTTAACCACTTAATAACCGCCCTATAGCCGAAATACGTCTACCAGGCGTTTCCCATACTCTGGGAGGGTGTCAATATACGCGGGACCCGCAGCAACAAGGATCGCGGTAAGGAGCCAATGGAAGCGGCTCTTTACCATGTGATCGCGCCGTCCAATGACGCCGGTTCCTCCCTCTCCTCTCTGTACCGTTCGGTACAGTGTGAGAGGAGAGGGGGGGAGCGGGTGGCAGCAGCAGCAGTGTGGGCTGGATCTGTGAGAATTGAAGTCACATATCCAGCCATCCATCCCTGCGCAATACTCTGCAATACCCCCCATACTCTGCAATACCCCCCCCCATACTCTGCAATACCCTCCATACTCTGCAATATCCCCCATACTCTGCAATATCCCCCCATACTCTGCAATACCCCCCCCCATACTCTGCAATACCCCCCCCCATACTCTGCAATACCCCCCCATACTCTGCAATTCCCCCCCATACTCTGCAATACCCTCCATACTCTGCAATACCCCCCATACTCCGCAATACCCTCAATACTCCACAATACCCTCAATACTCCACAATACTCCAATACCTTGCAATACGTCGCCTATGGGGATTTTTAAGTAGCGAAGTTTGGCGCAATTCCACGAGCGTGTGCAATTTTGAAGGGTGACATGTTAGGTATCTATTTACTCAGCGTAACTTCATCTTTCATAGTATGCAAAAACATTGGGCAAACTTTACTGTTTTTTTTTTTTTAAACACAAAACATTTTTTTTTTTAAAACACGCGTTCAAAAAATTGCTGCGAAAATACTGTGCAAGATAAAAAGTTGCAACAACCGCCATTGTATTCTCTAGGGTCTTTGAAAAAAAAAGCATATATAATGTTTGGGGGTTCTATGTAATTTTTTACAGGAGAGAAATGTCAGAATTGGCCTGGGTGCTCCAGAACGCCTGATGGTGTTCCCTGCATGTTGGGCCTCTGTATGTGGCCACGCTGTGTAAAAGTCTCACACATGTGGTATCGCCATACTCGGGAGGAATAGCAGAATGTGTTTTGGGGTGTAATTTGTAGCATGCATATGCTGTGTGTGAGAAATAACCTGCTAATATGACAGAAACTAGATTTTTTTTTTTTTTTACAGAATTTTCAGTATTTTTTCTTTTATAGCGCAAAAAATAAAAACAGCAGAGGTAATCAAATACCACCAAAAGAAAGCTCTATTTGTGTGAAAAAAAGGACAAAAATTTCAGATGGGTACAATGTTGTATGAGTAATTGTCATTCAAAGTGTGAGAGCACCTAAAGCTG
The DNA here is from genome assembly GCF_905171775.1 of Rana temporaria. Classification (NCBI taxonomy): domain Eukaryota; kingdom Metazoa; phylum Chordata; class Amphibia; order Anura; family Ranidae; genus Rana; species Rana temporaria. The sequence goes on from NC_053490.1 coordinate 58,481,142, forward strand.
AAAATTGGTCTGGTTAGGAAGGGGGTTTAAGTGCCCAGTGGTTAAGTGGTTAAATAAAAAAATGAAAAATTCCTTTAAATATTGTACCTGCTGGCTGTCTATAGTATGCCTGTGAAGTGGCACGTGTTTAGAACTGTCCCTGCACAAAATGAGATTACTATAAGAAAAAGGTAATTTAAAAACCCTTGCGGCTCCCTGCAATATGGATGAAAATCATTGAGAATAATAGCACAGGCACAGACAGTACACACACCACGTAGCTTTAGGTTCACACTGCAGAGGACACAGGCAGTACACACACCACATAGCTTTAGGTGCAATCTGCAGAGGACACGGGCAGTACACACCAAGTAGCTTTAGGTGAAAACTACAGAGGACAAAGGCAGTACACACCAAGTAGCTTTAGGTGCACACTGCAGAGGACACAGTGAGGCATGGACACAGTGAGGCATGCACATGGACACAGTGAGGTAAAGTAAGGCACAGTGAGGCATGCAGATGGACACCCTAGGCTTATACTCGAGTCAATAACTTTTCCCATATACTCGAGTATATAAGGTAACAACTACGAGCTGGAAAAAAAATTATTTTGTTGACTGCGGCAAACAAACATAATTATTTTTTCATGTTTCAATACAATGCAAAGTGAAACTTGATTGGTTGCTATCGGTAACAAGTGCAAATGTTATGATAATGGTCTTTGAATTGTAATTCATGAGCCCAATAGTATATAAATATTGTACGGATGAGAGTTAACAGCAAGACACAGTTTGGATAAATGACTCATGTCATTTTTTACTGTATTGAGGTTATAAACCTGTGATTGCGAATGCACAGCTAGCCACCTGAGAATGAGGGAATGACTAGCAAGATTGTTTAGATTTATGATGGAAGTGATGACATAAAAATGACTTGGGGTTTTTGGCATTATTATTGTCATCATATGTACTAAATGCCCAACACATACTGGTCAAAAAATTTTACTCGTGCATATATACTGGTATTGAAATGTCTTGTACCAATTACTTTTGTGCCAAGCCCGGGCCTTTTACAGGATTAAAGTACAGTAATACCTTGAATTGCAAGCATAATTCATTCCAGAAACATGCTTGAAATCCAAAGCACTTGTATATCAAAGCAAAATTCCTCATAAGAAATAATGGAAACTCAAATGATTTGTTCCACAACCATTTATTCATGGGTCTTTCAGTCTCTAGTCCGTATAAAAAGATTATAGCAATGTGACCAGGTTGTGTAACCATAACATGTCCATCCACAAATGGAAGCCTCCACAAGGGGATTTGAAACAAAATCCAGCAGGAGCTCCAGAGTATAAAAGAAAAGAGAGGCGCCTCTAAGTGTATCAATATGTTTAAATTTAATTAAGGTACAACATTTAGAAACTCACGTGGTTGATGATTAAAAGAGGCACTTCTAAGTATGCAGGCATCCGGGGTAAAGCGATCCACATAAACCATCCTCCGCACCTCCAGCTCTCACCGCTGTCAGTCTGCAATCGTGATCAGAAAGACTACCCTGCAGTAGAGCGATCTGAAAGCGAGGCTTGAAGCGCTTGTGGAGCACAGTGTGGAAGGGAAGATGGCGATGGCTGGTGTGGAGGACAATCTATGTGGACAGCTTTACCCTGGATGTCTGCATACTTGGATGTGCCTGTTTTAATCATCAACCATGTGAGTTGCTAAATGTTGCACCTTCATTAAATGTAACCATATTGCTACACTTAGAGGCGCCTCTCTTGTCTTTTATACTCAGTTGTGACTACTTGTATGTCAAGACATCGCTTGTATATCAAGTCAAAATGTCTTATTAAAAATGTTTCTTGTCTTGCAAAATGCTCTTAAAGTGGAGGTTCACCCTAAAACAATTAGGAGGCGGACCCGATCACGTGACGTGCCTCCCTGCCCGTGTAAGCTGTCAGCTGGGACGCCGAGCCGTGCTACGGAGCTGGCACCGCACCAGACGACCCACACACGTACCGCACGGCAAGGTAGCGGTGATACGCCTGCAGCCCCAGTGCCGGGTAAGCACTTTTAAAGTAAGAGGCCACCTTTGGTCATTGTACCTTGTTTTTTCTACTTTTATAATCAATAAATTTTTAGCAATATCACACTATTGGCATCTCCATTGCCTTTTTGTTGTTTCATATCCTATCTGGAATCCCTGGTACCGAGGTTCTAATCTGGTTTTCCTGTCCGATGTGTATGCAGGCACAATCCTGCATTAGCGTAACAGACTATTGTTTAATTATAATAGTCCAATGTTTCTGGTAAGCGCATCTTTTTGCTTCAACACCATTAGTGGGTGATTAAGAAGATTGGATTTGTGGTGATGGCTTTCTTCTCCTTTTTCACATAAAGAAAAACCAACAAAGAAGATTTGTTTATACATGTGTGATGCATTGATTGAACACACTATTGGGACCATATGTGTTTTTTTGACACAGAGACACTACCGAATGTTTTTTTGTAAATTATTTTTACTATTTATTTGTTAATGCAGATAGTGATTTATCTATATTTATACATATATATATATTTTATTCACAGGATCACTTTGTTTAATATTAATTGGTATCACTGAGTGGTCTAGCGCCCTCTATATATTTTTTCAATTATATAACATTACATCCAGCATACTTCCGACATGTACAGTATGCTGGTATTTTATTTATTTTTTCGCTGTACATACCGTTTTATTGTTATTTTCCCCCCGGCTTCCGGGTTCTGATTCCCACAGGACTGGGCATTCCCATTCAGAGGTTAGATGATTGACGTCTGGTGAAAAACTTCCCCTGGCGCATAAGGCACGTCACCAGTTTTCCGTAAATAGCCGACCTGCGAATCGGCTCTAAATGGTGCCTGCGCAGTCAGCTCTACACGGCGGGCGCAGGCGCCGTATAGCGCCGTACAGAGCCGACTCGCAGCTCGGCTAGTTACGGAAAACTGGTGACGTGCCTTATGCGCACATCGTAGGAGGTATCTCTCGATGGGAGATACCATTTCACAGCCACAATTTAAACCTATACAAACAGCGGGGAAACCGGACCATCAGCACACTTTAAAGCCACCCTGTAAGCAAGGCCCAACAGCGAGGCACAATGTGAGAACTATGTTCTCCCCCCACTGTTTGTATAGGTTTTAATTGTGCCCGTGAAATGGTACATCACTCCAGCTGATCGGCAACACAACTGGAGTGTGGCTCCGTCCTGCACATGTGCGGGCACTATTCGATGGGGGGAAACTTCTCGACAAAACACCGGTTTCCCTTAGTTGCAATACCGGTGCCTGCACCTGAAGCTGGTGGACAAATCGGCTTGGGGTGCCGACATCGTAGGAACCCTGGGCAGGTAAGTGTCCTTATATTAAGACCCCTTTCACACTGTGCCGCCCATAGCGTTGGTAGTAAAATAGCGGTAAAACTTTGCTATTTTAACCGTCGAATTTACGGCGCATTTTTGGTCGCTAGCAAGGTGCTTTTAACCCCCGCTAGTGGCCAAGGGTTAAACCCACCCGCAATGCGCCACTTTCAATGGGAAGGAGCGCAAGAGCGGTGAGTTTACCACTCCTAATGCGCTCCAAAGAAGCTGCTGGCAGGACTTTTTTTGATGCCCTGCCAGCGCATTGCTACAGTGGGAAAGCCCTCAGGCTTTCCCACTGGAGTGAATAGAGCAGCAGTATAAGGCCCCTTTCACATTGAGGCGTTTTTCATGCGGTACAGCGCTAAAAATAGCGCTGCTATACCGCATGAAAAATCATGCCCTGTAGTGTTGAATGTGAAAGCCCGAAGGCTTTCACACTGAAGCGGTGCGCTAGCAGGAGCACTCCAAAAGTCCTGCTAGCCGCATCTTTACTGCGGTATAGGAGCGGTGTGTTCACCGCTCCTATACCGCGCCTTCCCATTGAAATCAATGGGAAACCGCTGTAATACCGCGGTAATACCGCCCGCAACGCAGGCGGTATTAACCCTTTTTCGGCCGCTAGCGGGGGTTAAAACCTCACCGCTAGCGCCCGAATATCGCGGTAAATACGACGGTATAGCGGCGCTACAAATAGCGCGGCTATACCGTCACCGTGGCTCCACGCCTCAATGTGAAAGAGGTCTTAGGGTGGATTGCAGGCGCTATTTTTAACACTATAGCGCCTGCAAAGCACCCTCAGTGTGAAAGGGGTCTAAAAGACCTGTCTTTAAAGAAAAAAAAAACTGAGACTTTAGTATCACTTTAATCCTCTCTCTCCTCACCACAATAAATTCCCCCATTAGAGGACTTCCCCTCTATTCCTAATCTGGTGCCAATGGTCAGAAGAACAATTAGAGAAGGTAAATCTCACCAGAGGGGACAGCAATAAAATTTGGCAGGTTTGCTACCCCTTCCATTCTCTATTCAAACCTATAAAAAATAAAAAAAAATAAACTCACTATACGATGCAGGAAAATACAGGAACCTAGCTGATTTAGCTAGCTGTTCAACCAAGTTCACAGAATGAAAATCAGATCAGTTCCAGAGGGAGGCTGTATCTGCTAATCAATTGAATGTACAGTATATGTTCATGTCAGACTGCTATACACCTTCAATTATCTGATTTGTATGGCTAAATTTGCCATTGTTTCTGGTAGAAGCTCAGGCTATTTAATGGACACTTGTTCTGACAATAACCTTATAGATATTGACATACCGGCATTGGCAGGCAAGCTTTCAGGCAGGATGCCGCATGGTGCCGGTGCTCTATAAGTGACCTTCAATATTTTTCTTTTTTTTTTAATTCAGAAATAGTCTTTGTAGCAAGATTCCACAGATGATACCTCAGGAAAAGAACACAATAGACAGTCTGTAGCAATATTCGTCCATTTCGTTTTCCTGTCAGGGAAGGAAAATCTGATTTCTAGAGATGATACATAGATAAGTACTGTATGCAGGTTCAGGAGGAGGTCATTAATTGTCTGAGGAGATTTAAAAAAAAAAAATAACAATAAGTCACAAGTGTTACAGTACTGATAAATAACATAATGGACACTAAGATTTTCATGTATAGCCGACTTTTTCTCAACTCAACACCGTTTAGAACTTACATTGCATTTTTTTAAAGCAAATGTGTGGGATGACTGAGCTTTGAAAGGGCATCACATCAACAATAAGAAGTCTTTGGTCAATCCTTGGATTTGTATGCAAATACAGTAATCTTTTCCAAAAGGACAAAAGGCTTCTTGGTAAATGCCATGATTACATGAGTATTATCCATGCTTGGTAAAGTGCCCGCATTTTATGCAAAATTGTAAACAAAGTAATAAAAGGGCACACATTACAACAGGGGTGCCCAACCTTTTGAAGAGCGAGTGCCACTTAAGCAGCTTGGTAACAAGTTGAGGGCCACAATGAGCAAGCAGGCGGATGACAGGTCACGGCTACTCTATAGGCCCTCCTATCCGCCCAGATGAAAGGGTAGGAATTCTCTTCTGTTTTTCGTATTGGAGGTAGGTGGGCGTAAACAGACATCTGTCACTCTATAGAGGTGAATTAAGGGTCGCATTTGGTCGGGCCAATCGTGTTAAAAGGGCCTAAGACTGCTTTCACACTGAGGTGCTGCAGTTTACCCACACCGCGGGTGCAGCGTAGAGCACCTGTATCTATCCTGCGGGTTAGCTGAACTTTGCCAAAGACTCCACCTGTGGCAAAAGCCGGCGCTGTAGAGGAAGCATCGGCTTATGGGGCTCTGCTCTGCATCCGCTTTCTTCCTCTACCACCAGCTTCATTCACAACACTGATGATGTGGTATGGCGGGTTGGGCTTGCCAACCCTCCATTCCAGAGAAGGAGGTCACGGGCCACATCAGAGGGCTCCACGGGCCACATTGCATTACAACAACCTCAAACAAAACAGACTGTACAACAACATCTCAGGAGGTGGGGAGGGATCCAAAGAAATCACAAGCTAAAGGTGCCATAGATTGTGGCAAATCTAGAGCTCTGAATGAATGAAAAACTTATATAGCGCGGCACATGCGAAATGAATCGCTGAATCGCTTCTGGTGCCTAACCTTTAGGCCTAATGTACACAGAACGCTCAGGCAACCTCTTCTGAATGTTTTACTTCACCTTTTGAAACGGGCGTTTAAAACTGTCTGTTTAGCCGCGTTCTCGTCTAGGAGCATTTATTTAAGATAACATCATTAGACCCTCAAGTAAAATAAGGCACCTTTAAAAATGCTTCTTAACGAAAACGTGCCTAAACACCGGTACTGCGTTTAGGCCCCATGCACACGAGACGCAGATGCAAACTCATCTAAACACACGTTTTCAAACGCAAAAACCGGCGTTTAAAACACCCGTTTTGCCGCGAATTTCGCAGCGTTTTACCGCGTTTGCGTTTATAAGCGTTTAGTTAAGAAACATCATAAGACCCCCCCTAAGCTCAAAAAACAGTATTATTTAACCATTTCAGCCATTTTGTGAGACCAGAGTGAGTAGCAGCTGAGAGAGCAACAGTGTACTTGTATTTAGCGTGTCACTTGCCACATCACATCACACATCACCTGCTATGTAACCTGGCCATGTCACCTGCCACAAGTTGTGGATTGTCCACTGGCCACGTCACCTGGCCACATCACCTGGCCACGACACCTGCTATGTAACCTGGCCATGTCACCTGCCACAAGTTGTGGATTGTCCACTGGCCACATCACCTGGCCACATCACCTGGCCACAAGTTGTGGATTGTCCACTTGCCACGTCACCTGGCCACAAGCTGTGGATTGTCCACTGGCCACATCACCTGGCAATGTCATCTGGCCACGTCACCTGCCACAAGTTGTGGATTGTCCACTTGCCACGTCACCTGCCACAAGTTGCAGATTGTCCACTTGCCATGTCACCTGGCCATGTCACCTGCCACGTCACCTGTTCACATCACCTGCCACAAGTTGTGGATTGTTCACTTGCCACGTCTCCTGGCCATGTCACCTGCCACAAGTTGTGGATTGTCCACTGGCCATGTCACCTTGCCACGTCACCTGCCACAAGTTGTGGAATGTCCACAATGCAACGCAAGCAATTACAGTTTTTTATGTTTTTTTTATGGTTTTTCATCATTTGCCCAAATTTCTAATGTAAAAAAAATAGGCCACCTTTAAAAACGCCTATAAACGAAATCGCGGCAAAACGCCGGTACCGCGTTTGGCAGCTTTTTTCTGCGTTTTGCGTCTGAAACGCGAAAACTTTTGCGTCTAAACAAGCATAAAGGCAACTGCCGAAAAACGCAGAAATACATGACTGTGTGCATTGACACATAGGATAACATTGAATGTGTTCAGGGGCAGTTGAAAAAGCTGTCCAAATGCCTCTGAACACGTGTTTACCAGCGTCTCGTGTGCATGTGGCCTTTAGCACAAAGGCCACATTTGGTGTCTATTGTGTAGCATTTGGGCTCCAGAAACCAGTAGTCAGTTTTTGCATGTCTATGTGCTCGTTCAAGGCTAACAAAGGAAAAATATTCATTAGACCCATTTTGCTAGTAAATATGGTTAGGTTTATTCAGTGCTGCTCATTCCCTTTCCTATGTCTGAAAGGAATATTATAGTTGGGGCCAGTAACTTTTAAGAAGGTTGTAGGCAGGGGCGGTCAGTTCATTAAGGGCGCATGGGTGCCGCCCCCTTTATCACACCAACCCCTATATGTAGAATGGATAGATTCATGCATTGCATGAATATCCTATATCCTATATCAGGCGTTCAGCCCCTTTTTGGACGCCGGGCACCTGAATAACAGCGGCAGGGTGTTTTTTTGAAGCACCTGATTAGAGCCACAGTCTCTAATAGGCTTCAAAAAAGGTGGAATCGGAGCGCAGAGCATTGCGCTCAGAGTCCACCCAGGTGTGTTAGAAAAGCAAATGAATATTTGTTTTTTAACACTGAACCGCCTCTTTGCCAATCAGGAAGCGTGGGTTTAATACCCGTCACCTGATTGGCTGAGAGCACAGGCAATCCTATTGAACACCTAGCAGAAAGGAAGAAGAGACGCACAGGAAGCATAAATGACACAGGAGCCGTCGCCTGACCCGCTGCCCATTTTACAGCCCGCTGCCATCACCCACTCCCTGACCCGCCACCAAGCTGGGGTAATTGTTGACCAAACAGTGAGCGGGCGAGTGAAGGGGAGGAGGTTTACAGTGAGGTTGCATTGTATAAGGGCACAGTGGCTGCATTTAATGAGACACAATGGCTGCATTTGATGAGCACAGTGGTTGAATTTGATGGGCACAGTGGCTGCATATGATAGACACAGTGGCTGCATATGAAAGGCACAGTGGCTACATTTGATGGGCACAGTGGCTGCATTTGATGGGCAGAGTGGCTGCATATGATGGGCACAGTGGCTGCATTTTATGGGCACAGTGGCTACATATGATGGGCACAGTGGCTACATATGATGGGCACAGTGGCTGCATTTGATGGGCACAGTGGCTGCATTTGATGGGCACAGTGTCGTCAATTGATAGAACAATGGCTGCATTTAAAGGGCACAATGGCTGCATTTGATGGGCACAGTGGCTGCAATTGATGGCACAGTGGCTGCAGTGCAAAGTGGAGTTGCCTTTCATAAATAACCCCCACTGTATACCCTGTGATGTGTGTTGTGTGGGGGTTATTTACTTAAGGCAAATCCACTTTGCACTACAAGTGCACTTGAAAATGCACTGACAGTGCACTTGGAAGTGCAGTCACTGTAGATCTGAGGGGGGACATGCAAGGGAAATAAAAAACAGCATTTTAGCTTGCATATGATTGAATAATAAAATCAGCAGAGGTTGCCCTCTTTTCAGCTCTTCCCCACAGATCTACACTTTCAAGTGTACTTGCAGTGCACAGTGGATTTTCCTGCATTTGCCTTTAGTAAATCAACCCCATACTCTGTAATAATGCATTGTATACACTGTGCTGTACATGAAACATTCCACAATCATCCACTATATACACTGTGTAATACTTAGTATACCATGCCAACGTCTATTCTTGCCCTTTTGAACCAGCCAACACTGAGCTTGCAGCTGTAACAATTTTGCTAGTATTTTATGTTTCTTTATCTTGATGCTGAACATTTATCAGCTCTACTATACAAGCCTCCATCACTATGACATGTAGAAATCAAAATGTTTATAAGACTCCAATAATAGTTTTTGCTGGTAAACAGTAGTAAACCTGAAATAGAAACCACTTGTGCCTTGAAAAATTAAACTTCCCGCAGACTCATATTTCTTCCTACAGAAGGAATGAAGGTGATTTATCAAACCCACGTGTACAATGTGCTACACAGCAACACTTGATGAATTGATGATACTTATTTGAAGCCGATGGGTCCGGTTTACAAAGACTAGAACAAAGGAAATCTAAGGCCATTACCTGTAGCAACCAATCTGATTGTTGCTCATTTTTTTTAAATATACAACATGAATCATGAAGGGGGAACTTTACAGTCAAGTGAACCTGTCTTTAGAGCTTCAGGAGGATCTTTATAAAAAGCTAGTGGAAACAGAAACAAAAGCAGTGCTGCTGCCCTTAAAGCGGATCTCCACTCTAAAGTGGAGTCCCGCTGATCGGCACCCTCCCCCCCTCCGGTGTCACATTTGACACCTTTCAGGGGGAGGGGGGTGCAGATACCTGTCTACAGACAGGTATCTGCACCCACTTCCGGCCCTACGATACGGGCAAAAGACGGGTTTTTTCTCTGCTTCCCGTCCGTCCCCCGTTGTATGCTGGGAACACTCGGCTCCCAGCACACAGCGGGAGCCAATCGGCGGGCGCAGCGCGACTCGCGCATGCGCCGTAGGGAACCGGGCAGTGAAGCCGGAGCGCTTCACTTCCTGGTTCCCTCACCGTGGATGGAGGGGGGAGCAGCAGGGTGACGAGCGATCGCTCGTCATCTGCTGCGATCGGCGCTGGACTCCAGGACAGGTAAGTGTCCTTATATTAAAAGTCAGCAGCTGCAGTATTTGTAGCTGCTGGCTTTTAATATATTTTTTTAGTGGCACATCCGCTTTAAGCCTCGTACACACGACCGAGGAACTCGACGGGCGAAACATATCGTTTTTCCTCATCGAGTTCCTTGTTAGGCTGTCGAGGAACTCGACAAGGCAAGTTTCTCCATTCCCATCGAGGAAATAGAGAACATGCTCTCTTTTTGGCTCGTCAAGTTTTTCAACAGTTTCCTCAACGAAAATGTACACACGACCGGTTTCCTCTGCAAAAAAATATCTCCCAGCAAGTTTCTTGCTGGTTTTTGCCGAGAAACTCGGTCGTGTGTACGAGGCCTGAGAGACCAATAGGGTTTTAGGGTCCAATTACATCTTTGCAAGTGTTGAAGATAAACCTTTATTTTTGGGATGGGATTTCAGCAAGCAACAATGCACAATACAAAATACACCTGTACTATTTATTACAGAGAGTAGAGGATTACACAGAGTGTTCATGTAAAGTTGTGCTCATAAGTTTACATACCCTGGCAGAATTTATGATTTCTTGGCCATTTTTCAGAGAATATGAATGATAAACACAAAAACTTTTCTTTCACTCATGGTTAGTGTTTGACTCTTTAAATCATAATGGCAACAGAAACTACCCAAATGATCCTGATCAAGAGGTTTACATACCCGAGTTCTTAATACCGTGTATTGACTCATTTAACATTAATGACAGCTTGAAGTCTTTTGTGATATTTGTGGATGAGGCTCTTTATCTTCTCAGATGGTAAAGCTGCCCATTCCTCTTGGCAAAAAGCCTCCAGTTCCTGTAAATTCTTGGACTGTCTTGCATGAACTACACGTTTGAGATCTCCCCAGAGTGGCTCAATGATATTGAGGTCAGGAGACTGAGATGGCAACTCCAGAACCTTCACTTTATTCTGCTGTAGCCAATGACAGGTCGACTTGGCCTTGTATTTTGGATCATTGTCATGTTGAACTGTCCAAGTACGTCCCAATGGGCAGCTTCCTGGTTGATGAATGCAAATGTTCCTCCAGTATTTCTTGATAACATACTGCATTCATCTTGCCATCAATTTTGACCAAATTTCCTGTGCCTTTGTAGCTCACACATTCTTAAAACATCAGCAATCCACCTCCGTGTTTCACAGTAGGAATGGTGTACCTTTCATCATAGGCCTTGTTGACTTTTCAAATTAAGTGTTTATGGTTGTGGCCAAAAAGCTAAATTTTTGTCTCATCGCTCCAAATGACTTTGTGCCAGAAGGTTTGAGGCTTGTCTCTGTGCTGTTTGGCGTATTGTAAGTGGGATACTTTGTGACATTTGTGTAGTAATGGTTTTCTTCTGGAGACTTGACCATGCAGCCCATCTTTCTTCAAGTGCCTCCTTATTGTGCATCTTAAAACAGCCACACCACATGTTTTCCTGTATTTCACTTGAAGTTATTTGTGGGTTTTTCTTTGCATCCCGAACAATTTTCCTGGTAGTTGTGGCTGAAATTTTAGTTGGTCTACCTGACCGTGGTTTGGTTTCATCAGAACACCTAATTTTCCACTTCTTGATTAGAGTTTGAACACTGCTGATTGTCATTCTCAATTCCTTGGATATCTTTTTATATCTATTTCCTGTTTTATACAGTTCAACTACCTTTTCCCGCAGATCCTTTGACAATTCTTTTGCTTTTCATATGACTCAGAATCCAGAAACATCAGTGCAGCACTGGATGAAAGATGCAAGGGTCTGTCAGGAGTCCAGAAACTCATTGACCTTTCATACACACACACACTAATTACAAGCAAACAGATCACAGGTGAGGATGGTTACTTTTAATTGCCATTTGTGTCAACTTGTGTGCATGTTATAAGGCCAAAATCACCAGGATATGTAAACTTTTGATGAGGGTCATTTGGGTCGTTTCTGTTGCCATTATGATTTAAAAAGAGTAAACACAGTTGATTGATAATAAATGGCTTCAGCCAAACACTAACCATGAGTGAAAGAAATGTGTTTGTGTTATCATTCATATTCTCATAAAAATGGCCAAGAAATCATAAATTCTGCCAGGGTATGTAAACTTATGAGCTCAACTGTATATGCAACAGAGTGCGCTATGGAACAAGTATGGATCATAACACATATACCATGCGTTACTACACATTACAGTGTGAATCCAGCCCTAATCTTTATTTTCTAAGAGGATGGAACAAGGAATCTAATCCATCACTGAAATAACTTTGGCTTTAGTCCCATTTTCTTTTGTGCAGCTTTCTTTTTTTTTATAGAGAACACCATAAGGAGCATATTTATCCACTTAAGGACCGCCTAACACCGATATATGTCGGCAGAATCGCATGGCTGGGCACAATCATGTACCTGTTCGTGTTTCTTTAAGCCCAGCCATGGGTCACACGCGCGCCCGCGACTCGGTCCGAAGCTCCGCGGCCACGGGACCCGCGGATCCGATCGGTGTCCCGCGATCGGTCACAGGAGCTGAAGAACGGGGAGAGGTGTGTGGTTAACCCCCTTGTGATTAACTCCCAAACTGCAATTGTAATTTTCACAGTAATCAATGCATTTTTATTGCATTTTTTGCTGTGAAAATGACAATGGTGCCAAAAATGTGTCAAAAGTGTCCGACGTATCCGCCATAATGTCGCAGTCATGAAAAAAACGCTGATCGCAGCCATTAGTAGTAAAACAATTATTATTAATAAAAATGCAAAAAAAATATCCCCTATTTTGTAAACGCTTAAAATGTTGCGCAAACCAATCGTTAAACGATTATTGCGATTTTTTTTTACCAAAAATAGATAGAAGAATACGTATCGGCCTAAATATCAGCCTAAATATCTTTTTTGGGGATATTTATTATAGCAAAATGTAAAAAATATTGCATTTGTTTCAAAAATTTCGCTCTATTTTTGTTAATAGCGCAAAAAAATTTAACCGCAGAGGTGATCAAATACCACCAAAAGAAAGCTCTATTTGTGGGAAAAAAGACGCCAATTTTGTTTGGGAGCCACGTCGCACGACGCAATTGTCAGTTAAAGCGACGCAGTGCCGAATCGCAAAAAGGGGCTTGGTCCTTTACCTGCATATTGGTCCGGGTCTTAAGTGGTTATAAAAGATTTGCATGTACATTCCTTTTGTGAAAATAATGCAAAAAAATATTATTTGACTATACCTTGCAGCTGTTCTTAGCCCCCATTCACATCTAGGCGTTTTTACGTCTGTAGTGCTACGCCGCTGCCGCCAGAGGGATGAAAACACATGTCCCTCTATGGAGATGGTTCACATCTACACGCTGAACGCCGGACGCCTGCCGCCTGAAAAAAGGTCCCGGACCTTTTTTTCAGGCGGCTTTCGGCGTTCGGCTAGGAGATGGGAAGCATCTCCATAGAGGGGGTCAATCTGGGGCACATCTAGGCGGACAATACCGGCGTTTTGTCGCCGCAAATCGCGGTACAAAACGCCGCTATTTGTACCGCGATTTGCGGTGACAAAACGCCGCAAATGTGTCTGCCTAGGTGTGAATGGAGCCTTAGAGATGTTTTTCAGCTGTAAAAACACTCTAATGCCACGTACACACGATCGTTTTTCGGCATGAAAAAAAATGTCATTTTTCAGCATATCCAAAAAAATAAGTTTTTCCAACTCCATCATTAAAAACGACGTTGCCCACACACCATCGTTTTTGATGAACAAAGCGCGGTGACGTACAACACGTACGAAGACACACGCGATAATTTTTTACAACACGAAAAACTACATTTTAAAAAACGACATGAAAAAATGCAGCATGTTCGAATTTTTTTTTTTGTTGTTTTTCAGAACCTGAAAAACGATGTGAAGCCCACACACAATCATTTTAAATGACGTTTTAAAAAACGTTGTTTTTTTTCATGCCGAAAAATCAGCATTACGCTGATAAACGTCGATAAATGCTGATAAACGATCAAAAACGTCACTCACCAGCGTTTTGTAACGTTTTCGATCCATTGAAAAAGATAAAAAAAAAATGTATTAAAAAAAAATTAAAAAAGCAAAACAACGCTAACACGGAAACCATTAATAAACGCTAAAAACACTATTGCAAAAATTTAAAAAAAGTTGAAAAACTCACTGCAAAGCTACTGCCATTTTTATAACGTTATTCTAATGTCCAGTGTGCATGAGGCCTTCATTTTTTTTTGTTGACCATCAAAGTGTTACTAAACTCAGGACCCTGCATTTACTATATCCGGTCTCCCACAGTACACAGAACATGGAAATGCAATTATTTTAAAAACTATAAACTGCTAAGTAAATACCTTTTCACATCAGCAGTATATAGCAGTTTAGTGACTTCTATCAGTGCCTGGTTAAAGCTTATAGGAGGAGTTTTCGTGCTACACTGGCTGTCCTATCAAAATGTAGGACCCCTGACACTGTCTAGACAGTGCTGAATGGCCCTGTGCTGATCACATGCACTCTTTCAAGAAAAAAAAACACTCTCTAGCAATAGACACCAAACTGAGCATGTGCAAACTGACTCCACTAACTCTGTCTTATCTGGACATGTTTTGGGAGCAATGCAATAAGGGAAGGATCAGAGAAGACAGGATCAAACAGCCTTTTTACACAATGCAGAAGATTAAGCCCTTAGGTTACACAGTGAGTATAACAAGCATGCTTTACTTCATCTACATACTGGTTTTACTTTTGTGGGTTTAGTAACATTTTAAAGCGGACCTTACGTCTTTTATTTAACTTTCCATCTATAAAATCTTCTGCCCTTGTTGTTTTAACTTTGTATAGTAAAACATTTTTTTCCGCCAGTAAATACCTTATACAGCCCAAATACCGCTCGTCCAAAGCGCAGTGACATACATCACGTACAACGGGACTATAAAGGGGAAATTTGATTCAAACGGCGCCACCCTTTGGGCTGCTTTTTCTGATCCTCGTGTTAGTAAAAGTTTGGTGAGAGACGATTTGCGCTTTTAAGTCTTCGTCTCTATTCCAAACGCTAGTTTTACCAGAATGAGCGCTCCCGTCTATAACAATACAAATTTGAGGGTTCAGGTTGTACCACCCAAAAATGTGAAACCAAGGGTTGCACTGTGTCCATCAGCTCCTTATCGAGAGATACCAGAGGAAGCGAAAGGAAATCTCTTCAAAGTGAGATGTCATCTAAACAGGTACCTTGGAAGATTTCTCCTCACCTCCTGTTCCAGTGATTACTGTAAAATTTCGGCAATCCCATCACTTTCTGTAATGTTGACAGTGGTTGCCCAGACAAGTAAAGAGGATTGGAGAAAACAAATAGAAATAAAATCATGCATGCCACTCGGTCATAGTAGATTTACTGTGACCGAGTGGAAGCTGCAGGCTCAGCAACGCAATTTGGGTTTGGGGTGCACATGAACGTATCCAGGGCCAGACTGGCCTACCGGGATACCGCCCTGCTCAACCGCGCTGTGGGTGGACACAGCGGAATTTTGTCAGCAGGTTGATCGATTTTTAGTCTTTTTTAATTCATATAAAAAAAAAACAGTAGTGATCAAACACCACCAAAAGAACATTTTATCTGTGTGAAAAAAATTATAAAAATTCCGCGTTGCATGACTGTACAGTTGACAGTTAACCACTTCAGCCCCGGAAGGATTTACCGCCTTAATGACCAGGCCATTTTTTGTGATACGGCACTGAATCACAAATATAGCTTTATTTTGGTGGTATTTGATCACCTCTACGATTTTTATTTTTTGCGCTAAAAACAAAAAAATTATTGAAAAAAGAAAAACAATGGGCCTGATTCTCAAAAGAGATACGCAGACTTAACTGCTGTTCAGCCTGCGTATCCCTGTGCCTAACTTTGGAAACGATTTTCAAAAGGCTTTTTCCAAAGTTAGGCAGAAAATCTGACATGTGTAAGACACTTACACGGTCAGATTTTAGGATGCAGTACCGCATCCGCCACTGGGGGCATTTCTCATTGAAATGCAGCTTTGCGTATGCAAATGAGGACTTAAGCAGATTTTCAAAGCATTTCATCACTGTGATTTCTGCGTAAGTTCCGAATTTGCCTGCGCAAAACTAGGGCTGGTTTTATAATGTGGAAAGTTAGTCACACATTGTAAAGGCCCATTCCAGCGACGGCATTTGGTATGCATTCCCGAGGGAGAGCTCCATGCCAATTTTCAAAGAAAAAACCGGCATGGGTTCCCCCCCCCAGGAGCATACCAGGCCCTTAGGTCTGGTATGGGTTGTAAGGAGACCCCCCCACGCCGAAAAATTTACGTAGGGGGTCCCCCTACAATCCATACCAGACCCGTATCCAAAGCACGCTACCCGGCCGGCCAGGAATGGAGTGGGGACGAGCGAGCGTCCCCCCCCCCCTCCTGAGCCGTGCCAGGCCGCATGCCCTCAACATGGGGGGGTTGGGTGCTCTGGGGCAGGGGGGCGCACTGCGGGCCCCCCCACCCCAGAGCACCCTGTCCCCATGTTGATGAGGACAGGACCTCTTCCCGACAACCCTTGCCATTGGTTGTCGGGGTCTGCGGGCGGGGGCTTATCGAAATCTGGGAGTCCCCTTTAATAAGGGGGCCCCCAGATACCGGCCCCCCACCCTAAGTGAATGGATATGGGGTACATCGTACCCCTATCCATTCACCTGGAGGCAAAAAGTAAAAGTTAGTAAACACACAACACAAGGCTTTTTAAAATAATTTATTATTCTGCTCCGGATGCCCCCCCTGTCTTCTTTATTAGCTCTATTTCCAGGGGGGGCTTCTTCTTCCGCTCTCCGGGGGTCTTCTTCCACTCTCCGGGGGGGGTTTCTTCTTCCGCTCTCCGGGGGGGGCTTCTCCGGACTCCGGGGGGCTTCTTCCATCTTCTCCCCTCTTCCGCTGTTGACTCTGGCGAACCCCGGTTCTTCTCCAGCTGTCCGGTGCCTTCTTCTTCAGCGCTGGCTGCCTGCTATGTTTGTGTGTTAGCTCAATTAGTAACAGGCAGCCGGCGGTCTTCTGTGACGTCAGGGTCTTCTGTTCTTCTCCCCTCTTCCGATGTTGACTCGTCGCCTGTTGTCGCTGTAATGATGGAAGCGCGCCTTGCATCCCATTTATATAGGCATCACCGTCCCATCATGCTCCGGTAGGTACCCACGTGGTACCTACCGGAGCGACGCTGTAATTTTTTTTAATAATTATTTGTTTTCCCGGCGCGTCTTTTTTTTTTCACCCGTCGCAACTTTAGTGTCCTGTCGAAATTCTCAAAGCCGCTCGGCGTTAATTACGTTCGCGCGCTGCACGTCGGGAAAATTACGTCACACGCATGCGCAGTACGGCCGGCGCGGGAGCGCGCCTCATTTATATTTTAAACGCCCCCAGGAGAGGAGGACCGCCTTACGGCGGCACTTAAGTTACACGGCCTGAAATTTCTAGGTAAGTGCTTTGACGATCGGGCACTTAGGTAGAAATTTTAAGTCAGTGTAACTTAACTGCTGAAATTTAAGTTACGCAGGATTTTTGAGAATTTGGCCCAATATTTTTTACTTTTTGCTACAATAAATATCCCCCCCAAAAAAATTCATCATCAGTTTAGGCCAATATATTCTTCTATATTCTTCTACATATTTTTGGTAAAAAAAAAAAAACGCAATAAGCGCATATTGATTGGTTTGCGCAAAAGTTATAGCGTCTACAAAATAGGGGATATATATTAATGGCATTTTTGTTATTAAAAATATTTTTGTTTTTTTCTGGTAATGGCAGTGATCAGTAATTTTTAGCAGGAAAGCAACATTGCAGCGGACCAATTGGACACTTCTGGCACTTTTTTTGGGACCAGTGACATTTATACAGCGATCAGTGCTACTGCTAAAAATAGAGATTGATTACTGTATAAATGGCACTGACAGGGAAGGGGTTAACACTAGGGGCGATCAAGAGGTTAAGTGTTCCCTGGGAGGTGTTTAGAACTGTGGGGGGAGTGTACTGACTGGGAGTAGAGAGAGATCCCCTGTCAGAACGGGGATCTGCCAATGTAAACAAACAGATCGCCGTTCTGACAGGGGAGGAGAGAGAGATTTTCTGTTCCTGGTGATCAAGAACAGCGATCTCTCTCTACTCTCAGTCAGTACACCCCCCACTGGCTCTCTGTGGAGCGATTTCGGGTGGCCGGCAGGAATTGCCACGCGCATCAGCTCCGGCATCGTGCCTGCTATTGCTCTT